>NC_085141.1:256083651-256144153 GCF_024139115.2 Armigeres subalbatus
TTGGCAATATGGTGTCAACTGAAAACAATAGAAAAGATGAGGACAAACTCCGAGGAAACCCATCGTAGAAGCAGAAGCAGACGTCCAAACGCCGTTAATGGTCAGAACTTGTACTGGACTGCTTCGTTTTATAAAGCGGACGTTTTTTACGCGGATGGATTTCATAAATTTCTCCACCTACCATAACTTTTTTTTTTTCATTCTTTTGTTTTATTGAATCCAAAGACCAGAAACAAGCAAAAACAAACCACGTAAAAAGCTACCTCAGTGCTTTAAGAAGAAAAAGCATTTTTTTCTGCTATGCCGTAGCACAGTTTTTGTCATGGGGATGGGTTGTTTGACCGAAACTAATTCGACCGAAAGCCATTTCACTGGGAAGGGTCGTTTGGCCGAAACCCATTCGGCCGAAAGCCATTTGGCGGAATGTCACTAGGCCGAATAATCTATTAGGCCGAAACATATTCGGCTAAAAGGGTAATTTGGCCGAAAGAGTCATTAGACCGAAAGGGTAATTTTGCCGAAAGGGTCATTTGGCCGAAAGGGTCGTTTGGCCGAAAGGGTCATTAGGCCGAGAGGGTCATTAGGCCGAAAGGGTTATTTGGCCGAAAGGGTCATTTGGCCGAAAGGGTCATTTGGCTGAAAGAGTCATTAGGCCGAAAGGTCATTTGGTCGAAAAGGTCATTCGGCCTAATGACTCTTTCGGCCAAATGACCCTTTCGGCCAAATGACCCTTTCGGCTTAATGACCCTTTCGACCTAATGACCCTTCCAGCCAAATGACTTATTCGGCATTATGACTCATTCGGACTAATGGTCCCCGATGTTGTCTACCCCCGATTTTGTCTGTCCCCGATTTTATCACGTTTTCGACCCGATTTTATCACGTCCCGATTTTGTCACGTTTTCGACCCGATTTTGTCACCCCAAAAGTTTTTGAAAACTTTAGTCATTCTTTTTATTTTCGTAAATAATAACTGATATCGTTCACGCATTTTGCCTTTCCAAGGCATAAAATGATTCATATTTGTGAAATGAATTGAAAAATTTAAAATATTTTTTTTCCGATTTTGTCACATACCCTGTTTTATCACCCCCAAATTCACCAGGGGGGTGATAAAATCGAGATATTACTGTAATAAGTTAAGCCGTTAAGTCATTTAATCGAATTCCATTTGGCTGAATTAAAAGTATGGCCGAAATGATTTATTTATTATTATTATCATTATTGGCATTACATCCCCACACTGGGACAGAGCCGCCTCAGGCGCAGCTTAGTGTTCATTAAGCACTTCCACAGTTATTAACTGCGCGGTTTCTAAGCCAAGTTACCATTTTTGCATTCGTATATCATGAAGCTAACACGATGATACTTTTATGCCCAGGGAAGTCGAGACAATTTCCAATCCGAAAATTGCCTAGATTTTCCCAATTTTCGTTTAATCCTGGAATGCATCTTGCGACACGTTTTGCAAAATCATATAGTTTGACATGTCGCAAGATAAAAACAGCCGCATCGCACATTTGCATTAGCATTTTGGCATAAGACTTATTTCACTTTTTACTCTACCGGGAATCATTTAAAATATTTCTAATTTGGCCGTGATACGCTGTGTTAAAAGGTTTTGAAGATAATAGCGTTTTTTTTTCATTCGTAGGATGATTTTGAACATTATAAATTTCTGCAGTAATCTACCCTCAATCGACAGATTATAAGTTTGCCTTATAAGGGTATGGTTTCTTTTAACGAAACGAAACGAAATTTGAAATGTCTTTTTTGATTCGAAATGAAACGAGACAAAAAATATATTATTTCCGTACTTTCGAAACGATACGAAATCAAGTCCCCATTTGATTCAAAATTTGACGGACCAAAACTAAATTTTTATTTCTTTCTGCGGAATTTTTATCAACTTTTTTATTCGCTATATAGGTTAATCAACAATTTCAATTAAATATTTAGGCCGTTACAAATATTTAATTAACTTTTTGTCCTACTGGTCTCCGTAAGGTCAAGGGGGGGGGATAATAAAAAAAAAATATTAAAATGAAAAAAATCAAAAAACTCCTCGGATTTGTTAAAGAATGTTTTGAAAATCCTCAAAATTATCCAAATACTATTTTGTTGCCCCCTCAAAATATTACTATTTGTCAAAAAAATCCGAGGGGGGGGTGACAAAATAGATATTAAATATTTGTATCGGCCTTATTATAATAAAATTGAGTTGAGATTTTCTTCCTGACGATTTATTTCGCGAACGAGTTGACCGATTTGCGAGATTTTCTCCCTAATCTATTCGACTTGGGATCCACAAGGCGATTACATACAAAAGCTTGAAGAATTTTACGAGGAAAGATAAACAACCCATTAATATACAATTTGCAGTCAGCTGTTGAGGAAAACAAAACAATCGCGTGGAAATTGATCTAGAGTGCGGTGCTTCAAATAGTTTACCCAGTCAACACAAAATCGTATATGATGAAACATAAGATGCTAAAGTTGAGGCGATATACGTACATGTTGTATGAGGAAGTACCTATATCGCCTCCACTTCAGCATCTTATGTAACATTATATACGATCTTGTGTTAACTGGGCAGTATATGACATTTGCAACCCTCGTTACCATACCAAACTGCAGTACGGCGATTGTGCTACTAAGCAATTCCAAACCGTACTAGATAATAGGGCACATTGGGGACTTGCAATTCATGTTCATTATTTGGAGATATGAAATCTTTTTGAATTGGATAACAGCTACTGAATACTACATCATTCTCCTTCTGTACGACTGATTTTTTATGCGACCAGTAACATTGTAGTAATAGAAAAAGCTGGATATATGAAACACTGCGTTTTCGCTTAGGGACATCATCACCTCCAGTCTTCTCGCATTTGGAGCACTTTTCAAGGAATTTTGATCATTATTATATTTAGGTTGTCATAGATGCTTCTTGTCGTGAGTGTATACAGAAATGAAAATTGGAATTTTGTTGAAAATTTGAGGAAGGAAATAAACAATAAATGCATAAGTTGAGAAAACAGCAAAAATCCTCAGTTTCTGGGAAAGCTCATTGTTTTATTGTTTTTCCGATTAGTTTCCGAGCTGCTCCCTCAAATAATCCAAGGAAGGGAAATTCAGGGTGGCCACTAGAATACGATTTTCAAATTCCCGGTTTTTTCGTGCTTTTCCCGATAAATTTTGCCACCTTTAACTACGTGTTTCATTTTCTTACCAAACACAAATTACCAACAACGTGTTATGCAAAATGCTTTAACCAACAGGCACACTGAAATCGTGCGTATCGTGGCCATGTAGTTAGTGTCAGTTTTCTAAAATAAATTTAAGCATATTTTGGGCTATCAAAACATTCGATTCGTAATTTAATCAATATTACATTGAGGATTTTTAGAATTTTGTTGTTTTTTCAGTTTTCTGTCCATCAAATCAAAATCTTGAATTTATTCTTAAAAAGTTTGAACGTTCCCATTCAATTAGCATATTGGAATTATCAAAGTTTTAGAACATGATCCTTATTTTCCGTATATCATATCCTTATTTTCAAGTTGAAAAGTGCTTTTTTGTTCCGTTTCGGTTGCCGATAACTCGCAGGAAGATAAATGGAAATCTGCTTCTGTGTCGCGGAGTTGTTCCAATTGTGAAGGATAGCATCGCAAGTGGTCGTAATTCTTGATGAAATTTTTGTATTGGGGGTTTTCTTGTTTTTGATATTGTTACAGCATGCAGGTGGTTAATATCAGATATACGCCGCAACACCCGGGTTAGGGACGTGTGTAGATTTGTGATTTTATAAACAGTGACGTAGCGATCGGACACTGGTGAAATTCAACGAAGTGGCTAATTCGCAGACCCAAATTGAAAAATGAAAATAAAAGGTGTAAAAAGGACTCTAAGAAAAAAAAGTGGATATAAGTTTAAAGTGGATATGCAGGATGTAAAGTGAAAATCTTAAGGTTAAAATTTTATGAAGAAATATAATGAAAATCGCACAAGACCAAAAATCGTTAAGGGATTATTTATCATTTTTATTAAATGGTTTCTTTCAATAAACAAAAGATGAGAAGTGCAAAACTCCAAAAAAGAAAAAAAAACGGTGGACTTTTTGAATATGTTTGGTGTTCACGAGTGGAGCCTCTTCGATAGTGGAAAAATTACATTGGTGAGCACGTTCCAGCTTTATTCCTTTCATTCTTTCATTGCTTCATCATTTAAAAAATAAAAATTAACACTAAATACGTACAGGGCATCGTTTGCTGCTATTGCCGCGGATATTGTGGGAGTCCCAGGTATCCGGTTCACGCTTTAGTTAGCAACGATGGCTCTTCTCGACCTTCTACTCCCTGAGTAGTTAGTACGAATAAGGGCGTCCTTGTGAAGTTTTGCTGTACCTGTTATGAAGATCTAGTACATCCCATTCCCTATACTTACTGAAGAAACCTTTCTTGCTTCAGAAGTGATCCTTTTTGTAGTACTAGTCTTCGTAACAAAAAGGGCACCATTACGGAGCATGAGATCTGATCAAATTATTCGTAGTACTACTTGATCAACATCCCCAGTTGGGTGAGGGATAGAGGATGACGCACACACACACATCATATCCTTATTTTCAAGTTAAAAAATATCTAAGAGTATATTTTTCACCATCATAACTATAAATAGTGGAATACATAGATGAGCGATGATAAATGCTCTGTCTCCAAACGAACTGTCAAACTTGTCTCAAAACTAGCATGACATCACGAGGAGGGAGAGGGAGAGAAATCAAGAAATGAAAGAAAAATTGAGATCGAGACGTAGAGAATCGACTGCACCTCTTGGAATAAAGTTGGATAAGATATTCTTCAGCTCTACGATCTTGTCTCATTTCTAAAAAATGTTGATACGAAGCTTTGCTCTATTATTGCTGAATAAGAGTTGAATCAATTGTTATTGAGCTTTAATGAACACCTTTTTATTCAGCCTCAGGCTGTATAAAAACACCAAAATTATATGTTTAAGAGTTGAGCGAACGTTTTTATCTCCAATAGTAACGTGACATTTGACATGTTATGATTTGATTGACACTTTGATTTTAACACTCACGCCCGTTTTAAAGTAATAACCCGTTTAAAAGTAATACTGTTCTGATTCATACTACGAACACTTACTCAAATTTGCGTCTAATTTGATCTATTTTCCCGAACGACCTATTTTTTGGGACAAGCCAAAAAAGAGTAAAAAGTGCTGCTTTATTAAAATTATCATTGTACTAAAAATAGGAACAGGGTATCGGACATTTGGGCAGCACTCCCCATTCCCCTCCGCAACTTGGGTATATAACAACCGAACGGGAATATAGGGCACTGCCCAAAGCGCTGTACAGATAGCTGTGCGATAAGATGAGTGGCTACAAAGCAAAGGCTCGATTCCTGGTTCGTTCTATAAAATTCTCGAGTAGGAAATTTTCTCGGATTCTGTGGGCATAAAAGTACCGTCGTGTTAGCCTCATGGTTAGCCACAGCGGATCGATGCCGCCACTTCGGTGGTCATGACCTTCCTCGCAAATTATGGGCTCCATTTCCATTGATTTATTTTATTTACTCAGACTCAGACTAAGGCCAAAATGACCTGTGCACACGCTTAAAGTCATTCACACAATTTTGTGTTTCGATCACACAAAACGGGCCTAATCTGGAACAACACATTTTATGAGTAACTGCCATGTTACTCATTTTAGTGTAATTGACGGTTAACGATTTCCGATGAGTTCATTTCACACAGTGAGAGAGCGGTCGGAAAACGAACCTAACCTCAATTATAGTTTTTCATGTAAATTGAAAATTATCACTACACTTTTATACTATTTCAGAGGAGTCCCCATTTGTTTCGATATGACCAAACTAAAGTGCGATGTTTATAGTCGCACATTTTAGTTGTATCGTATCGAAACATGACGAAAATCCTCAGAAAAAGTAATTTTCGTTGCGATGCATGCCGGACGCAACCGCCATCATGGCGATCAAAATGGACTTGACAGTTCGAAGCAAAGTTTCTTACACATATTAAAAGAATAAAAGACATTACACAGCGACTGTGCATGTCTTACACATAATTTTCACACAGATTGCTATTCGCGAAGTCGAAGCAAAATTCTTCACACAAACAATGACAGTTCTTTATGGGTTTTTACAGTAGAGCAACAGAGAGGAGGAGATGGCGGCCATGTTTCACTCAAACTCTGACAGATAGCAATGGGATTTCCCATTGGAGGGAAGAGCAGAATTTGCTTCGACTTCGCGAATTCTCTCGTGTCATCATCGTCATGTGTGAAAATTATTCATGCGATGTGTAATTTACTTTAAGCGTGCGTCAATTACACTAAAATGAGTAACATGGCAGTTACTCATAAAATGTGTTGTTCCAGATTAGGCCCGTTTTGTATGATCGAAAAAAAATGTGTGAATGACTTTAAACGTGCAGTACATAAAAGTTTTCTCCATTCAACTCGGTCCATGGCTGCAAGTCACCAGCCACGCAGTCATCGGAGAGTCCGCATATCTTCCACCTGAAGTTTCATTTAAGATCATAAATTGAAACGCTTGTCGAATCCAGAATTAAAACATCCAATTCACAGACTCCCTTAACGAGAAGGATCACGATATCGTAGCCACCCCAAAGACACACCCCAACTTAAATCAGAAGTGATTTGCCGAAGTGAGTGTCGATTTTTAAGTTTTTTAAATTTTTAAATTTTTAAATTTTTAAATTTTTAAATTTTTAAATTTTTAAATTTTTAAATTTTTAAATTTTTAAATTTTTAAGTTTTTAAATGTTTTAAATTTATTAAATTTTAAATTTTAAATTTTAAATTTTCAAATTTTAAATTTTAAAATTTTAAAATTTTTAAATTTTTAAATTTTAAATTTTTAAATTTTAAATTTTAAATTTTTAAATTTTAAATTTTTAAATTTTAAATTTTTAAATTTTAAATTTTTAAATTTTAAATTTTAAATTTTTAAATTTTAAATTTTAAATTTTTAAATTTTAAATTTTAAATTTTTAAATTTTAAATTTTTAAATTTTAAATTTTAAATTTTAAATTTCTAAAATTTTAAATTTTAAATTTTAAACCCTTTAAATTTTAAATTTTAAATTTTAAATTTTTAAATTTTTAAATTTTAAATTTTAAATTTTAAACCCTTTTAAACCCTTTAAATTAAACCTTAAACCCTTTAAATTTTAAACCCTTTAAATTTTAAATTTTAAATTTTAAATTTTAAATTTTAAATTTTAAATTTTAAATTTTAAATTTTTAAATTTTAAATTTTAAATTTTTAAATTTTAAATTTTAAATTTTAAATTTTAAATTTTTAAATTTTTAAATTTTAAATTTTAAATTTTAAATTTTAAATTTTAAATTTTAAATTTTAAATTTAACCTTTAAATTTTTAAATTTTAAATTTTAAATTTTTAAATTTTAAATTTTTAAATTTTAAATTTTAAATTTTAGATTTTTAATTTTTAATTTTTAAATTTAAATTTTAAATTTTTAATTTTAAATTTTTAAATTTTAAATTTTAAATTTTAAATTTTTAAATTTTTAAATTTTAAATTTTAAATTTTTAAATTTTAAATTTTTAAATTTTAAATTTTAAATTTTAAATTTTTAAATTTTTAAATTTTAAATTTTTAAATTTTAAATTTTTAAATTTTAAATTTTAATTTTAAATTTTAAATTTTAAATTTTTAAATTTTAAATTTTTAAATTTTTAAATTTTTAAATTTTTAAATTTTTAAATTTTTAAATTTTTAAATTTTTAAATTTTTAAATTTTCAAATTTTCAAATTTTTAAATTTTTAAATCTTCAAATCTTCAAATTTTCAAATTAATTTTTTTTTAAATTTTAAAATTTTTAAGTTTTTAAATTTTTAAATTTTTAAATTTTTAAATTTTTAAATCTTTAAATTTTTAAATTTTTAAATGTTGAAATTTTTAAATTTTTATTTTTTTTTTCAAATTCTCAAATTTTTAAATTTTCAAATTTTTGAATTTTTTAAATTTTTAAATTTTTGAATATTTAAATTTTTAAATTCTCAAATTTTTAAATTTTTAAATGTTTAAATTTGAAATCTGTGAATCTTAATTTTTTTTATTTTTTAAATTTTTAAATTTTTAAAATGTTAAATTTTTAAATTTTTAAATTTTTAAGTTTTTAAATTTTTAAATTTTTAAATTTTTAAATTATAAAATTTTTAAATTTATAAATTTACAAATTTTATAATTTTTGTATTTTTAAATTTCTAAATTGTACAATTTTTATATTTTTAAATTTATAAATTTTTAAATTTTTAAATTTTTAAATTTTTAAATTTGTAAATTTTTAAATTTTTAAACTTTTAAATTTTCAAATTTTTAAATTTTTCGATTTTTTTTACTTTTTTGGGTTTTGGATTTGTGGACTTATAGTTTCCTGGAATAATAATTTTAAAACGTTGGAATTTTTTTCGAATAAGTAATTTTTTCGATCGTTTCGGAGTGCGAATTATTTGATGGTGTATAAAATTTCTTGGTGGTCAGGTTTACAAGCTGTAGCATCATATCGTTATCGAAGTACAGTTTCGCAAATGACGAAAATGCAATAAACCAAAAAGGACAGCTTTAATTCAGATATGCACCGCTGTAGATACGAGGATTACTCTACTTTTTGTAAATTTTATTTATCCCTCCCAGTCTGGTTTCCACATTTCTCCCACTTGTCAGCAAACATAAAACGTTTGACAGTTTATATGCAATTAAAATTTTCGCTGTCGGGGGACCGCCTCTCCTCTGCCTTTGTACGTGCGTGTCGCCTATCAATTCCCCCTCGCTCTTCCACGCCTGATTTGCACTCGAAATCTGGTATTTCATTTTTATCCCTTTTTATTGGCTGTCGGTTTTATCCTCGGGACGAAGCGTGCCCTCTCCCGCACCGACCGTTTTTGTCGGCGCGGCCAAACGCGACGGATATTGGAGGCGAATGCCATTATACGCCGGGATTGCCACGCAATGTCACCTTAAAATACAGAGACGGCACCAGCCAGCATCGACGGAAGCAGCAAGTGGCAATCAAAGTGGCATAGCAGCAGGGAAGCAACCAAAACACCAACGATAAAAAGCCATCGAAATTTAATCCCCTTGATTAAAAGAGTGTTGAAACCGAACGCCGTCTCCCCCGGGGGCAAAGTTAGTCGACATAGGAGCGGTCGGTCCGTGCCGGTGCCGGTGAAGAGATGCTAATTGTGCAATGGGTGTGTGGGTTGTGAGGCGGTGAAAGGGTATCGGAGTGAGGGTATTATGTTGGAAACTTTCACCCCACGCTGTCGAACGGTATGTTGAAGCGTAACCAAATCCCGTTGAAAGTGCTGTTGTACTAATTTTTTGCTGTCCGCCCTTTTCCGAATACGCTCACGCTCGCAAATGTTACGATTCTTGGCATCCAGTTGGTGCTCCACTTTCACCCTTGTTCCCAATATTGCCGTCGATTTGATAAGGGTGTTGTATAGGCGAACACATATCGAGTTGAATCAGCCAATCATGGCAACAGGAGCCGTAACGAAGTTGTAAACCGATTCTGGGGTGTCATAAAACTATAAATTTGAATGTTTCACTTGGATAGTACGGAGAGCTCGGTCGTTTGATCGTTCGGTGTGTGGGAGTGGGCGGGGGCAGCTAACTTTCGTTCATTGATCTCATGGGGATTGTGGGTTAAGGATGTTATCAGTTTCACAGATGGCTACTGGGGTAGTTTTACTTTCCATCTTGTCCATCCTTTGCGAGGGAGGAAAAATTGATAGTTTAACATATGTAAAGCCGAAGTGAAGAGTGAATTTGAACTAAAGTATTACAAAAACAAATCGTTATTCGTTATATGTAGGGGAACTGTTCCGATCTTCATCTCACTGTACATATATCCATCTCATCGCTAAACAAAGAAATACGGCACCAAATTCGTCGCTTCTTTTTGTCAACATGCGTGCTCACTGCTGAAAAAAATCACAAAAATAATAAACAAACCAAATTCCTTTCCATTGCTTTGTTTTTGATGGGATGGAAATAGGAGCTATGAGATGAAGTGGCGAACCGTTCCCCTACGTGTTTGTGTTTGTTGATTGGTTGAAGTTTCAAATAAGAAATCCAGTTCGGGTGCATTCGAGAAATGGGAATATTTGTCTATTGTAAGAAAAAGTTTCAAGTAGAAAGAACGCCGGATTTAACAAATTCAGTTTCAAATCTTTTGATCTGAACGAAAAACGATTGCATCAATAGTATGGTAAGTTACCAGAGCTATCGCTATTCCCTTTGCTAACATCTCATACATAATATGGTAATATCCCCCCATATATAATTCAAACCAGATTAAGAAGATCGGCAATACTCACAATGAATCCGTAAGCCAGCACATCGTCACCGTACTTCTTGCCCGGTGTGTAGACCAAATCTCCATGCAGCCATCGGGCGGCGTACGCCGGCGGGTTGGCACAGAACTCCACCGATAGATGCAGCGGTGAGCCCGGGTAGGCCACCGGTGTCGTATTCCGGGCAATCACCGTCGGTGCACCTGAAACGAGAAACACAGAAGAAAATGCATCACATGAAACGGTTGGCCGAGGAAATGGAGTTAGTAATTAAATTCCTATCCGGAGATTATATTGCCTGACGTCGTCGTCGTCCTGGCGGGCGGTAGTCGTTAATAGCGACTCGGGAAATGTCTTTCCAACCAAAACGAGAGAGATTCGCGTCAGCAGCGCCGTTTCCACGTTCTGCATGCCGCTGGATTCTGGACATTTGTGATTTATTTGCTTTTCCGACTAAATGGCAATAACGTATAAGCAAATATCTCCGAGGGAAAAAGTGCTTTCCATTTCGGTCATCTGATGGCCGCGCTGCTGTAGCCCCGATAGCACTCAGCGACTAGTGTAGTAGCGGCAGCACATCAGGAAAACACCACTCAACGATAATGGGACATTTAATTTCTCTCGTGCTTGCTCTTGTGCTTGATGTCCTTGATGTCACTCTTCAGTCCCAGATTGCTTATTGTGTTGACCTAGGCTGGGCCCCGGGTTGGATTACGCGGCCGAGAGATGTTTGAAAGCACTTTTCCCACGCTAAATGCCGTTCCTTCTTTCGGATTGGTTTGGCTGGGCGAACGTTAGAACCGAAAGCGGACGCTCCGTGGTAGCAAGTGTTGGCGGAACCGCATCATGGAGTGAACCTGACCTTTGCTGCGTAGCTGCATTTGGGATTTGGAAAACAGTTTTCCAACAGAATTTATGTTTTACATCGAAAACCTTTTTTTTAAATCAAGGATACAAATGTTATTATTGTATTTATTAACGAAACTTTCGTATTTTTGTATTTATCAACGAGGATTTTGCATAGGACACAACATCGAAACATTTCGTATAGGATAAAAATGTTCCAATCCCAAAATAATTCGAAAATTTATGTCACAATCAACAGATTTTTTTACAACAGTCGGGAAAGGAAGGGTTCAGTTTTCAGTTCTCGCTAGGCTTGTGTGCCGCCGCCTTACGCCGCGCCTCCACCACTGATGATTGTTCACGCAGCCGCCGCCGTTAAAATAAATCTGCGCGGCCGTATGAAAATTGACCACGCCGCCGAGTTTTTTTTTTCACCGTGGCGATGACTATTGGAAGAATATTAAAGTACTAAGGTTTCGTATTTATTACTATGTGTTCGAAAATACACAATTCCAGCCATTTATTTATAGTACAAGTACATATGCAGAATATATTCTCATTTCCGATGAATTCTTTAAATCGAAATCCTTGGACAGCCACCTGTTCATAACTTGTCACTCGGCATTGTTGTTTAATAAGGGCAAAAGTTGAAAACGTAAACAATGACTATTTCCTCTGATTTCACAAGCATAGCGTCCTACTCGCTAAAGTAAATAAATATGTTTGCGATTTTCGCCTGTTATGAAAAAACAATGTCGAAATATATCTAGCATGGAGCTGATTTGTAGCTAAAATAGTGCGAAAAACGTTGTGGAAAAATGACTTTGCAAGGCCAAATGGGCCACTAGATCCCTTGACAAACAACAGACAAAACATTCCTGGAGGAATTTCTGGAGAATTCCGCGAGAATTCCTGGAGGAATTCCTGGAGAATTTCTGGAGGAGTTCCTGGAGAATTCCTGGAGGAACTTCCGGAGGAGTTCCTGGAGGAACTTCCGGAGGAATTCCTGGAGGAACTTCCGGAGGAATTCCTGGAGGAACTTCCGGAGGAATTCCTGGAGGAACTTCCGAAGGAATTCCTGGAGGAACTTCCGGAGGAATTCCTGGAGGAACTTCCGGAGGAATTTCTGGAGGAACTTCCGGAGGAATTCCTGGAGAACTTCAGGAAGAATTCCTGGAGGAACTTCCGAGGAATTCCTGGAGGAACTTCCGGAGAATGTCCTTGAGGAACTTCCGGAGAATGTCCTTGAGGAACTTCCGGAGAATTTCCTGGAGGAACTTCCGGAGGAATTTCTGGATGAACTTCCAGAGGAACTTCCGGAGGAATTCGTGGATAAACTTCCGGAGGAATTCCTGGAGGAACTTCCGGAGGAATTTCTGGAGGAACTTCCGGAGGAATTCCTGAAGGAACTTTCGGAGGAATACTTGGAGGAACTTGAGGAATTCCTGGAGGAACCTGTGGAGAAATTCCTGGAGGAACTTCCGGAGGAATTCCTGGAGGAACTTCCGGAGGAATTTCTGGAGGAACTTCCGGAGGAATTCATGGATTGAACTTCTTAAAGAATTCCTGAAGGAACTTCCGGAGGAATTCCTGAAGGAACTTCCGGAGGAATTTCTGGAGGAACTTCCGGAGGAATTTCTGGAGGAACTTCCGGAGGAATTCCTGGAGGAACTTCCGGAGGAATTCCTGGAGGAACTTCCGGAGGAATTCCCTGGAGGAACTTCCGGAGGAATTCCTGGAGGAACTTCCGGAGGAATTCCTGGAGGAACTTCCGGAGGAATTCCTGGAGGAACTTCCGGAGGAATTCCTGGAGGAACTTCGGAGGAATTCCTGGAGGAACTTCCGGAGGAATTCCTGGAGGAACTTCCGGAGGAATTCCTGGAGGAACTTCCGGAGGAATTCCTGGAGGAACTTCCGGAGGAATTCCTGGAGGAACTTCCGGAGGAATTCCTGGAGGAACTTCCGGAGGAATTCCTGGAGGAACTTCCGGAGGAATTCCTGGAGGAACTTCCGGAGGAATTCCTGGAGGAACTTCCGGAGGAATTCCTGGAGGAACTTCCGAGGAATTCCTGGAGGAACTTCCGGAGGAATTCCTGGAGGAACTTCCGGAGGAATTCCTGGAGGAACTTCCGGAGGAATTCCTGGAGGAACTTCCGGAGGAATTCCTGGAGGAACTTCCGGAGGAATTCCTGGAGGAACTTCCGGAGGAATTCCTGGAGGAACTTCCGGAGGAATTCCTGGAGGAACTTCCGGAGGAATTCCTGGAGGAACTTCCGGAGGAATTCCTGGAGGAACTTCCGGAGGAATTCCTGGAGGAACTTCCGGAGGAATTCCTGGAGGAACTTCCGGAGGAATTCCTGAGGAACTTCCGGAGGAATTCCTGGAGGAACTTCGGAGGAATTCCTGGAGGAACTTCCGGAGGAATTCCTGGAGGAACTTCCGGAGGAATTCCTGGAGGAACTTCCGGAGGAATTCCTGGAGGAACTTCCGGAGGAATTCCTGGAGGAACTTCCGGAGGAATTCCTGGAGGAACTTCCGGAGGAATTCCTGGAGGAACTTCCGGAGGAATTCCTGGAGGAACTTCCGGAGGAATTCCTGGAGGAACTTCCGGAGGAATTCCTGGAGGAACTTCCGGAGGAATTCCTGGAGGAACTTCCGGAGGAATTCCTGGAGGAACTTCGGAGGAATTCCTGGAGGAACTTCGGAGGAATTCCTGGAGGAACTTCCGGAGGAATTCCTGGAGGAACTTCCGGAGGAATTCTGGAGGAACTTCGGAGGAATTCCTGGAGGAACTTCCGGAGGAATTCCTGGAGGAACTTCCGGAGGAATTCCTGAGGAACTTCCGGAGGAATTCCTGGAGGAACTTCCGGAGGAATTTCCTGGAGGAACTTCCGGAGGAATTCCCGGAGGAACTTCCGGGGGATTCCTGTAGGAACTTCCGGAGGATTTTCTGGAGCAACTTCCCTAGGAATTCCTGGAGGAACTTCCGGAGGAATTCCTGGAGGAACTTCCGGAGGAATTCCTGGAGGAACTTCCGGAGGAATTCCTGGAGGAACTTCCGGAGGAATTCCTGGAGGAACTTCCGGAGGAATTCCTGGAGGAACTTCCGGAGGAATTCCTGGAGGAAACGGTTGTGGCCACAAATTATCGGGTATATCCGGTCCAGCAAGATCCACTCGTGGTCGGCGACAACAAAATGGCTCACAAAGCACTCTTCCGAAGCTTACTACTTCCAACAATGAAACCGAAACGCCCTTGCGAATGGGAAGCTGATCTCAAAATCTCAACGTTGTAGTTGAAAGCTCAGACAATGTTACAGTTCCCACTTCTCCAGCTGTTAGGAAATCCGGAATCGCTATGGGTCTACCAACTAGCCAATTTAATCCTGGAGGAGGTACTGGTGCTGTGGAATTGAGCGAAATCGACATCAGCTCTCCGTTGAATTATGGAACACCAAGCTCGATGGGGTCAATCCGCACGTCTGGATCCGGCGTCCATGGCAACCCGTTGAGACAACGACCCGTTCTTAGGACCGATGGGCATATGTGCCAAGTGAGTGTTAGATCCGATGAGTTGGAACCTATTCCGGAAGGAAGTGTACAATAGGAAGTCGATTCCGTTGGAGCTAGTCAACTAAAATTGGTTGTATGGGGTACTAACGTTGTGGTATCGGAATGATTATAGAAATTCAAGGACTTCATCATGATGTACATAGATCCCGATGCTTCTATTTCTTCTTCTTCTTCTTATTGGCATTACATCCCCACACTGGGACAGAGCCGCCTCGCAGCTTAGTTTTCATTAAGCACTTCCACAGTTATTAACTGCGAGGTTTCTAAGCCAGGTTACCATTTTTGCATTCGTATATCATGAGGCTAACACGATGATACTTTTATGCCCAGGGAAGTCGAGCCAATTTCCAATCCGAAAATTACCTAGACCGGCACCGGGAATCGAACCCAGCCACCCTCAGCATGGTCTTGCTTTGTAGCCGCGCGTCTTACCGCACGGCTAAGAAGGGCCCTTAGATCCCGATGCGGCACAAGATAAGGTTTCTGAGGGAATGAATTAAAACGGTCCTCTCTATATGCAAAAGTTGGAGGAAATCAACACCCTGGAGGAACCGTTCTTAAATGTCAATTGCGCTCACTTGAAGACCTTTGATGAAGCCTTGTACTGACAGTTAATCTGCTATCCGCAGGACGTAATCCCAACGTTCGACGTCGCCATAAATAAGATGTTTTTCGAGGGCTTCGCAGCATCAGATCCAGGTTCAACCGTTCAATGCGGAAAAGACGCGCAGCTTGCGCGCATTGAATCCGTAAGACATTCACCCGCTGATCAGCATTAGTGGGATAGTAATTTGTACTTCGAACATAATGCCGGGACTAATGAAGTTGAATGCGTTTGCTCATTGAAAGTCGATAAATCGTCTGTTCCTTCCAAAAATGCTTCGAGAGTTTGTAACCTGCACACGTCCGACGGCCTCGCGATAGCTACAAAACAGCTGATAAAGTCGCCGCACGAAATGGAAACACAATTCTATCTACCATGTAAAACACATCACACACACAACACACCAACAGAACATTCGTCGCAGAATCCCATGTGAGAGCCACATCTCATATCTCCCCAACCGTAAGGGCAGTTGAAGAACTACGAGCCAATAATACTGCATCTCTGGGAGGCAGTCTATCACTGGCTACCAAGTGAGCCATAAACTAGTCCCAGAAACCCTGCTTCGCACAGCATCCAACGAAACACTCCCTTGAGATTATCTCCCGGCTCTGAATATCAGACACCGATGATAAGCGACGACAAAGCTCACACTGCAAGAGACAAAAATAAAGCCCGATCTCCAATCAGTTTTCGGTTAACTGCCAAGCAGGCAATACGCGCATCGAAAATTTGTATCGCCGTGTTGATCGCCTGATCGATAGTTTATCACTTTGAAGTGCATATAATTGATTTCGTTTGCGGAGGCTTTAAACTCTTGGTGTGCAGTGCAGTGGGTGATTTTTAGAGGCTTAGGGCAAGGTAACAGCTGGCCTGAAATTTTGAAGAATGGTGGTTAATTTTTATTTGCCCAACAGCCCTATATAGCCGACAAAATGTGCCTACTCCAAGCAGTGAAAAGTATGGAGTAGGGCGGTGATTTGCAGTGAGATTGGTAAGAGTGGTGTTTCAAAGCAATTTCGATACGAAACGACCTCTGTGATCGAAGTGGCAATAAGGTGTTTCTTAATATATATATCCTCCAACAGGCCTTTCGTTCACTGCATAAATTATGTGGCGTGTCCTGTGAGCTGCATTCCAGAGCGATGGTGGACTGCAGTGGCTGGCACGGATAGCTGGCATGAGCCGGCAAGCATTCGCGTTCTGTCCGTGCAGACATCAAGGTTTGCGGTCGCCGAGGGATACACGGTTACACTGACACACACACAAATTAAACTTTAGGTTAAGGATTTAGCGTAAGTATACTAATATACATCTTGAAAATGCATGTGAAATTTATGTTTTTATTTTGTGCAATGATTCCGAGTAGTGCTTTTTTTATGGGTCCACTATATTGTTTGAACCAATTGTTGGCGGTTCTGGGTACGTGGGCAATGGGGACCAGTGCCATCTTCGCCTCTTTTCACTTTTGTCTCCGTCTCATGCGGCCCCCCCTCAAGGGGGAGGTGACAAGTTTCCGGGCTGTAATTATAAGGCCTTGCTAATTAGTTATATTGAGCGGCGAAAATTTGTTTTTAATATATGGGGTTTAACGAAATTTTCATTCCAAAAATTTGGCCCGTTGGGGAGGGGGTGGTTTTAGCCCCAAATGATATCACGCTAGCGAAATCAACCACCAGCTGAAGGTTATTTACTGCTGAAGTTCATTACTGTCCATGTTATTCCTGCCGTTCCTCGTATGCGTTTTTGTCTGTTATAATGAAAATGAGAAAGGTACCAACACCATTACTCAATCCGATCAAGTTTTTACAATTCGGCAACATTTTCAACTTTTTCCATCTTCGTGAATGCATTGGCAAGACATAGCCACTTTACGGTATTCCAAAAACCTGTTTTTTAAAGCATTGCTCTAGGCCGTAAGCGACAATACCGTTTACGTACACTCAAATTGCATTTTCAAACAGGTAACGATATTCTCATGAGCTCACCATACATACAGCTCCCATCGTAGTTGCCTCCAGTGGTTGAAACTTCATTATGAAGATTCAAATTCTCGTCGCAAATTTGCATGATTAGATTTCTCTCATCTTTGGGGAATTGCGCACGTAGAAAAATCCAATCCATTTCAGCTACGCTTTTATCGATAATTAAGTTCCGATTATATCCCCCGGGCATGGCATCTCCGGCCCAAAAGGCTTCCACCTGTTTATACGCTTTTCGGCACGTGTAACACAGGAGACAGATTCCCATCGCTTCTTTTCCGAATTCCCGTTTCTCCCCTTCATCGTAATCGTCTACTACGTCTCGAACCAGCAGCGGGCGTCACCACGGAACCACGCATAGATGAGTATCTATTGAACCGATTTCTTTACTCTTCTTTTCAGTTTTTCACGAGGAGGTAAGACGACGCAGAGGCCAACAACCACCACCACCCGCACCCGTGCACAAAGCGCAGATGGAAGAATTTTCCACAGCTGCTCCGTCGGCAGAAATCAAATTTATTCCTCCCTCCGGCGACATGCACGCTGTACATACTGACAGACTCCTCTCTGCACACACGCTCGGCAAGCACTCCAAGCAAATACTTTGTGCATCATCTTATGGCGCTTTCCGCCTCTCATCGATGGTTTCGGTGCCACCGACACCTACATCGCCGCTGTGCTCGGGTTCGGTCTAGCATTAAGAGCTAAGCAAAAGCAGACATGAGGCGCTTATTTTCAAATGAGAAATTCAAACAGTTCCGGGACAAGTTTCTTCTTGATCAGGTGGCGCTCCGGGTGCTGGCGATGATGATGATGATGACGATGGTGGAAAGAGGGATGTTCCCTACGGCAAACTTGTTCAAGACGATTTCGTTTCATTCAGTTTGTTTCATTCGAATGTGATAAGTAGTAACGGTTAGTGGGAAGGTAGCACACTGGGTTCAAGTATGGGCGCCCAATAGCTACGGAGGCAGAGTGGCACATATGGATTTGATTTACGATGAGTAAAATATCGATATCGATTTGCTTTACGATAATTCTGGGAATCTATGATAGCAGGTGGATGTTATTTAATAATGTTGTTCATGTTGTTCATAACCGGTCAAGTAGTAACCAGTAGCAAAAAGGTCCCCGAGAAAAATGTAGGAAGGGGGTCAAGAAACCATTCCAAAGTTGGAGGTACAACGTAGAACCCTGAGAAAATCAGGAAAGGCCTCCAACATGCCAAAACACATGACGCTACTACATCAACCAAACCGACACTTGATCCGCAAAGCCGAGGCTATATCCTAGGACCGGAAGCTATATCCCAATCAGAACCTTTGGATCAACCGTAGACCGGAATCCAAAATCCATCGGAATGATCGAACGGACTCCGATACCCAGTGGACAAAGAGTTCCCAAGCAAGAAAAGCCTTTCTAGATCCTCGGGTAGCCTGTAAACTATTCCTTCAGTGGAAAATAAATGATAATTGGAATAACTTCCCTAACCTAGAGCTATTGACCAACGACAGCACCCACTGTGTTACCGGTCTCCAAAATGCGGATTCTAAGGACTGTTTTCTTGGAGGGTAATATGAATGGGTCATTAGGGTAGGAGCCTTCTATCCGTGGCGATTGGGGTCCTTCGGAAGATCTCATTCGATGTTATCGAGTTCAGCAAAGAAATGTTGAGTTGCTTCATATATAAAAACTATTAATTTTTATTACAAAGTGATGACATGAACATCCTGGTAAAAACTCAAAATCAACGATTCATTTCAATCGTGAGTTAAACGTACCAAATCAGCTTTTTCAAAATCATGGCTGAGTCGAATCATTCATTTGAATCATCGTAGGTTTTCTTCTGTTCTGCTTCGTTAAAACAGTGAATAAAAGTTCATCGCAAAGAACAATAAATACTCATGCGACAAAAAATTGCACCCAAAATAATCTCAAACTCTTTTTGGAGCGAAATGATCTTTTGTCAAATAAGGGAAACGACGATCCGTTTTGGCATGAAAAACTCAGGCATGATGCAATGATGCATTCCTTCAAAATCGTAAACGAGTTCGCTCGCGCGGGAGGGCTCAGTGATTGAGATTTTTTAATGATTTTTCCAACACTGCCCTGAAGTGTGCCTATCAATAACGAATTATCCATCTTATTCAACGGTCACTCCACTATCGCCGATATGATCTCTGCTAGTCTGTCCCTTCTTCCTATCCTGACGCGGGAAGTTGTTTCGCATCTCCATGGAAGCAACCACTACTCTATTCAGGTCTCTACCCAAGCCTCTCTAACCATCACTAGGGGATATGAAGGCCTTACGTCAACGCTGATTGGGAGCCGCTATTTATGACAAACCTTACAACATAGAGTCCTGTCATCACTTCCTGACTTCTCCCAATTAGTACTATGTATAAATGCTACTAGGACTGTCATTCCCCAAATCAAGAGCCGCTCCCCGGGTGGTCATTGCCAGAAAGGGACCGCTGCGAGAGCCCAGGAGGAACCCTCAGGTAGCCCTGCTAAGGTATAAGCAGTAGGAACCGACCAAGAAAAACATTAGAGTGTTGATCAGTCATCCAAGATGCGAAGAGGAAACATTGGGAGGATTTCATCGATTAGATTAATCCGATCCAATCCACCGTCGAACTCTGGGGCGAAGTCAGAGGTCTGGTGCTGCTAGATCAGTAATGCTAAAACATTTTCACAGTCCCCTCAGATTTAGTGCCTGATCAATTAGCCTTTATTCAGAAGCTGAGTTGTCTTTCGTCTTGCCCAGAAACAGAGAGAAGGCATCCGGTCCAGATGGGGTAGTGTACCACATGATTGAAAATCTCAACCGAGTCTAGGCGAAACAGACTTTTTCGGACGAGTTTCAGCAAAGTTTTGTGATCCCGATACCGTTGTGGAAAGATTAATCAACCGTCAGCTTCGCGAGAAGCTGGATGGAGATGAAAATGCATGGACTTCCAACAGCACGCGCTTCACGTTCTAATTTCGTTGGTCTACGAAACATCTTTCAGGACATCTTTGAGGAGGGCAAGCACGCGGACCCAGACATCTAGAAGGCGTTCAGCCGCAAAAGAACGCGCCTTGTTCTCCAGCAGCTCCGCAAATGGGTATTTTCGGGAAACATATTTGCCTTTATCCGTATTTTTCTTCCGGGACGCCCCTTCCGGATGCTCATCGGAAATTTCGAGCCAGAATCGGTCCTGACGATCAGACTTTTCCTTCCTTGGACAGGGTTTTTCGCTTCCTACGATTTTGGCTCAGTCAAAGCCCTGTTCACCATTAGCGTCGTCTTTCGTTGGACCACCTCAGTGGGATTCTCAATGATAGTTTGTAAGTGTGTTCGTAAACACGACTGCACAAAGAGGTACCAGGTACATGGACCAGACATTACATAGGCTGGGTGGGCTTCTTATCCGGAACCGGAAGTTACCGCCATCGGTATTAGATAATGGATATCGGCAGAAGACTGCGTTGCGACTTGGAACTTACCTGATTAGCCCACCGTTATCCCATTAGCCTTCCGAGCCTCTTGAAAGGAGACTTCCGAGTCTCCTGAAAGGAGCCTTCTGAGCCTCTTGAAAGGAGGCTTCCGAGCCTCTTGAAAGGAGGCTTCCGAGCCTCTTGGAAGGAGGCTTCCGAGCCGCTTGGAAGGAGGCTTCCGAGCCGCTTGGAAGGAGGCTTCCGAGCCGCTTGGGAGGAGGCTCTGGAGCTGCTTGGAAGGAGGCCTGAGCCGCTTGGAAGGAGGCTTCCTGAGCTGCTTGGAAGGAGGCTTCCGAGCCGCTTGGAAGGAGGCTTCTGAGCCGCTTGGAAGGAGGCTTCAAGCCGCTTGGAAGGAGGATTCCTGAGCTGCTTGGAAGGAGGCTTCTGGAGCCTCTTGGAAGGAGGCTTCTGAGCCTCTTGGAAGGAGCCTTCGAGCCTCTTGGAAGGAGGCTTCGGAGCCTCTTGGAAGGAGGCTTGAGGCCTCTTGGAAGGAGGCTTCTGAGCCTCTTGGAAGGAGGCTTGAGCCTTGGAAGGAGGCTTCTGAGCCTCTTGGAAGGAGGCTTCCGAGCCTCTTGGAAGGAGGCTTCCAGGCCTCTTGGAAGGAGGCTTCCTGAGCCTCTTGAAGGAGGCTTGAGCCTCTTGGAAGGAGGCTTCCGAGCCTCTGGGAGGGGGCTTCCGAGCCTCTTGGAAGGAGGCTTCCGAGCCTCTTGGAAGGAGGCTTCTGAGCCTCTTGGAAGGAGGCTTCTGAGCCTCTTGGAAGGAGGCTTCCGAGCCTCTTGAAAGGAGGCTTCCTGAGCCTCTTGGAAGGAGGCTTCTGAGCCTCTTGGAAGGAGGCTTCCGAGCCTCCTGGAAGGAGGCTTCCGAGCCTCTTGGAAGGAGGCTTCCGAGCCTCTTGGAAGGAGGCTTCTGAGCCCTCTTGGAAGGAGGCTTCCGAGCCTCTTGGAGGAGGCTTCTGAGCCTCTTGGAAGGAGGCTTCTGAGCCTCTTGGAAGGAGGCTTCTGAGCCTCTTGGAAGGAGGCTTCCGAGCCTCTTGGAAGGAGGCTTCCTGAGCCTCTTGGAAGGAGGCTTCGAGCCTCTTGGAAGGAGGCTCTGAGCCTCTTGGAAGGAGGCTTCCGAGCCTCTTGGAAGGAGGCTTCCGAGCCTCTTGGAAGGAGGCTTCCAGCCTCTTGAAAGGAGGCTTCCGAGCCTCTTGAAAGGAGGCTGAGGCCCCTTGGAAGGAGGCTGCCGAGCCTCTTGGAAGGAGGCTTCTGAGCCTCTTGGAAGGAGGCTTCCGAGCCTCTTGGAAGGAGGCTTCCGAGCCTCTTGGAAGGAGGCTTCCGAGCCTCTTGGAAGGAGGCTTCCGAGCCTCTTGGAAGGAGGCTTCCCAGCCTTTAGGAAGGAGGCTTCTGAGCCACTTGGAAGGAGGCTTCCGAGCCTCGTGGAAGGAGGCTTCCGAGCCTCTTGAAAGGAGGCTTCCGAGCCGCTTGGAAGGAGGCTTCCGAGCCTCTTGGAAGGAGGCTTCCGAGCCTCTTGGAAGGAGGCTTCCGAGCCTCTTGGAAGGAGGCTTCCGAGCCTCTTGGAAGGAGGCTTCCGAACCTCTTGGAAGGAGGCTTACGAGCCTCTTGGAAGGAGGGCCATTTTATAAAAATGTGAAATTTTTATTTTTTTTATTTTGCGGAATATTGACATAAAATGTTCTACAAAGTTGTAGTGCAGCTTTTTTCAATCAACTTTGCTATATAAACTTTTTATGTAGCTCTTAAGCTCACTTGTTTAGAGTAATTTTATTTACCAGGATTAGGGTGTTGCTCAAAAAACAATATTTTTGATCTACTCATTTCATTTTTTATTTTTCACGGATGTCATCTTCTGAAGACTTTTGGGGCTTTTTAAAACGCGTGCTTTGCTATAAGAATATCGTCTGTATCTTCTTCCGTTGTCGAGTTATATCAATTTATTTGAAAAAACATGATTTTAGTAAAATTGGTGAAACTTGAGATAAAAAAATAACATATCCCCAATTTTTTGACACAATAAAGAATATTAATTTCTCTTTCAGATGCCGTGTGAACATATTTTTTTGGTCTGCCCTAACCGGAGATATCAATTTATGAAAAAAATGTAATTTTGACAGAAAAACGATTATAACTTTTGATCGGAGAAAGATATTGAGCATATTTACCCATCAAAAGTTGCATTTTTTTGAGCTCTAAAAGTCACCTGAAGACGACTTTTTCGAGAAATCTAAAACAAAAAAAGTAGTTAAAGAATACTATTTTTTTGAGGTACACCCTAATCCAATTAGGTAAAATTGCTCTAAATCAGCCAACTTAAGAGCTACAGAAAAAGTTTTTTTAGCAAAATTGATTGGAATAAGCTGCGCTACAACTTTGTGGAACATAACATGTCAATATTCTGAGAAATAAAAAAAATATTTCCTAATTTTTTTTATATGATGGGCCACCCTATTTTTTGGTAGAACCATAATGATGGCTTTACTATTTCGAACAATTTTGTAGAACAACAGTTTTTTCTAAAAAATATAGTTTTGGCGTAAAATTCATCTTTCCGCGTAAATCTGTATCCTGGACCATAGTGCAGTGAGTGAACAGCCTTGCTCAGATGGATACGCAACAATGATTATGAGCGATCGTTGCTCTGCCGTAATCTGAAAAAATGACGTATATGCCATTTTCCAAAAATGGTGTTAACGAGTAGTACTCATCGAGATCTTTAACAGAAAAATGGCAAACATACAATGTTGTAAAATTCGGGGCAGCAGGGACTATGTCCAAGGGCTTGACGATCCCTCCCCAGGCCATCTGCGAGTTGTGGCGCCTGCCTAGGATGTGGTGGGGTTTGACAGTGGGCCCTGTTAAACCTCTATAAAAAGCTGCATGAATCCGCAAGTAGGCTCCGCCAAAGCGACCGTGTGCCGCTCAAAGCGCACAAGCCCAAGTCCTGGTGTTAGGTGGGACGCTAAACAGCCCTGACACGACGGCCCTCCGACGAGACAGGAGGTTTGCGCAGGCCCAATAAGCCGCCTTTAAAACAACCATTACGAACAACATAGAAGATAATACGACTCGATACAATCGGCAACGACCTAGGCGACGAATAAAGGATCACGATTGGAAGCTTGGAACATGGAACTGCAAGTCGCTTGGCTTCGCAGGTTGCGACAGGATAATCTACGATGAATTACATCCCCGCAACTTCGATGTCGTAGCGCTGCAGGAAATCTGCTGGACAGGACAGAAAGTGTGGAAAAGCGGGCATCGAGCGGCTACCTTCTACCAAAGCTGTGGCACCACCAACGAGCTGGGAACCGGCTTCATAGTGCTGGGAAAGATGCGCCAACGCGTGATTGGGTGGCAGCCAATCAACGCAAGGATGTGCAAGCTGAGGATAAAAGGCCGTTTCTTCAACTATAGCATCATCAACGTGCACTGCCCACACGAAGGGAGATCCGACGACGAGAAAGAAGCGTTCTATGCGCAGCTGGAGCAGACATACGATGGATGCCCACTGCGGGACGTCAAAATCGTTATCGGTGACATGAACGCTCAGGTAGGAAGGGAGGAAATGTATAGACCGGTCATCGGACCGGATAGTCTGCATACCGTATCGAACGACAACGGCCAACGATGCATAAACTTTGCAGCCTCCCGCGGAATGGTAGTCCGAAGCACTTTCTTCCCCGTAAGAATATCCACAAGGCCACATGGAAATCACCTAATCAAGTAACGGAAAACCAAATCGACCACGTTCTAATCGACGGTAAATTCTTCTCCGACATCACGAACGTACGCACTTACCGCAGTGCGAATATTGAATCCGACCACTACCTCGTCGCAGTATGTCTGCGCTCAAAACTCTCGACGGTGATCAACACGCGTCGGAGTCGTCCGCCGCGGCTAAACATTGGGCGGCTACAAGACGGTGAACTAGCCCAAGACTACGCGCAGCAGCTGGAAGTGGCACTCCCAACGGAATAGCAGCTAGGCGCAGCATCTCTTGAAGATGGCTGGAGAGATATTCGATCCGCTGCACTAGGCACGGTGGCTCCGGATCAAAGAAACGACTGGTATGACGGCGAATGTGAGCAGTTAGTTGAGGAGAAGAATGCAGCATGGGCGAGATTGCTGCAACACCGCACGAGGGCGAACGAGGCACGATACAAACGGGCGCGGAACAGACAAAACTCGATTTTCCGGAGGAAAAGCGCCAGCAGGAAGATCGAGACCGTGAAGAGACGGATGAACTGTACCGCGCTAATAACGCACGAAAGTTTTATGAGAAGTTGAACCGTTCACGTAAGGGCCACGTGCCACAGCCCGATATGTGTAAGGACATAAACGGGAACCTTCTTACGAACGAGCGTGAGGTGATCCAAAGGTGGCGGCAGCACTACGAAGAGCACCTGAATGGCGATATGGCAGACAACGGTGGCGGTATGGTAATGAACCTAGGAGCACGCGCGCAGGACATGCGACTTCCGGCTCCGAATCTCCAGGAAATCCAGGAGGAGATCGGCCGGCTGCCCTGGAGTTGACCAACTACCAGGAGAGCTGTTTAAACACGGTGGTGAAGCACTGGCTAGAGCGCTGCACTGGGTGATTACCAAGGTTTGGGAGGATGAGGTTCTGCCGCAGGAGTGGATGGAAGGTGTCGTGTGTCCCATCTACAAAAAGGGCGATAAGCTGGATTGTAGCAACTACCGCGCAATCACATTGCTGAACGCCGCCTACAAGGTACTCTCCCAAATTTTATGCCGTCGACTAACACCAATTGCAAGAGAGTTCGTGTGGCAGTACCAGGCGGGATTTATGGGTGAACGCTCTACCACAGACCAGGTGTTCGCCATACGTCAGGTATTGCAGAAATGCCGCGAATACAACGTGCCCACACATCATCTATTTATCGACTTCAAAGCCGCATATGATACAATCGATCGGGACCAGCTATGGCAGCTAATGCACGAAAACGGATTTCCGGATAAACTGATACGGTTGATCAAGGCGACGATGGATCGGGTGATGTGCGTAGTTCGAGTTTCAGGGGCATTCTCGAGTCCCTTCGAAACCCGTAGAGGGTTACGGCAAGGTGATGGTCTTTCGTGTCTGCTATTCAACATCGCTTTGGAGGGAGTAATACGAAGGTACGAGTGGTACGATTTTCACGAAGTCCGTCCAGTTATTTGGTTTCGCCGACGACATTGATATCATGGCACGTAACTTTGAGAGGATGGAGGAAGCCTACATCAGACTGAAAAGCGAAGCTAAACGGATTGGACTAGTCATCAACACGTCGAAGACGAAGTACATGATAGGAAGAGGCTCAAGAGAGGTCAATGTGAGCCACCCACCACGAGTTTCTATCGGTGGTGACGAAATCGAGGTGGTTGAAGAATTCGTGTACTTGGGCTCACTGGTGACCGCCGATAACGATACCAGCAGAGAAATTCGGAGACGCATAGTGGCTGGAAATCGTACGTACTTTGACTCCGCAAGACGCTCCGATCGAATAGAGTTCGCCGCCGTACCAAACTGACTATCTACAAAACGCTTATAAGACCGGTAGTTCTCTACGGACACGAGACCTGGACGATGCTCGTGGAGGACCAACGCGCACTGGGAGTTTTCGAAAGGAAAGTGTTGCGTACCATCTATGGTGGGGTGCAGATGGCGGACGGTACGTAGAGGAGGCGAATGAACCACGAGTTGCATCAGCTGTTGGGAGAACCATCCATCAGCTCACACCGCGAAAATTAGAAGACTGTGGTGGGCCGCGCACGTAGCCAGAATGTCGGACAGTAATCCGATGAAAAAGGTTCTCGACAACGATCCGACGGGAACAAGAAGGCGAGGTGCACAGCGGGCAAGGTGGATCGATCAGGTGGAGGACGACTTGCGGACCCTCCGCAGACTGCGTGGTTGGCGAAGTGCTGCCTTGAACCGAGCTGAATGGAGAAGTCTTTTATGTGCAGCACAGGCCACTCCGGCCTTAGTCTGATGATAAATAAATAAAAACATGTTGTAAATTGGCGTTACGTCACTTTCTCAGATTACGGCAGTGCTGCGTAAACAACGAGCAACAGAGTTCGCCAAGCCAAACTTGGTATGGTATCCAGGGAAGCTACGATTGGAGCATTTGTGTTACGCTCGCTCTACTAGAATAAAACCAAAACACATCAGGTGTTCTGCTTTATTCACTCTGCTTTCAAGTAGCTGGAATGGAGGAGAGAAAGTATCAAATCCTCTCATGCAGTGTATCAGAGTTCCATTCTTATAGCGGACTTAATTTTCCTAATGTCTGAAAAGATTTTTCTAACAGCGTGTGGTAACAACACTCATTGTTAGGTTACCAAGTCATTTGCCTCACTCAGTTGTCTTCCATTGGTGAGCGATGAAGATCTTAAAAGTTAAAACATTGAATCAACGAACGCCAAATTTCAACGATCTAGAAAGCATCGGCGATTAGGCCGCAGTAGAGCATCAAATTGGCATGAATTTAGCCGATTTTTACTCATGATCTGATTTTTTTCAATGCCTGGACTAGGGTGGTTTAACCCGTTGTACCCGGTATTATAGGACAATTTTGAATACCGAAACATCGGTTAAAGAACAACTTTTAAAGAGACTGCACCAGAGAAAAACACTTGCGCTGCCGATGGCAACTACGTTGACGCCAGGATCCTTGCAAGCAATCCATAAAAAACTGTCCTACTATGAATGTGAAGGGATCAAGGACAAGTACTTGACAATGATTTTCGACGCTCTTGGAACCATTCGTCCAATTTCGGTTGAACCAGAGAGGACATTCTCAGCAGCTGACAACATCGCCAAAAAAGGCCGATGTTATGTTACGGTTACTTAACTTTCCGGGACTCGCACTGTTGTAAAAAGTACAACACCTTCGAGAAAAGCTTGCTTGTCATTCACAAGACATGAGTGATCCAGAACCATGCAAGGTTAAGTTTCATTTTGCCCAGCCTAATAAGCAATCATTTTAATAATTCAAGATTGCAAACATTTGTTTTGGTCTATTTGAGAGACTCCAAGTCCTAGGCAGGCTCGTCTCTCAACAAATATTTATCATACAGAAGTGCAAATCATTTTTTTTTTATTATATAAAATAACTTCGGATCCCATAATCCGATCCGGCCAATGTTCAACAGGAAACAATGGGACAGCATACTTCGTCGAATGCAACTTGTTACAAGCAAATCGGCTAATGGTAGGTACCTCAACTAAGCAGGAGTTACTGGTCCTGGGATAGATATATCGATTTCCAAGGAAAGTTGGCCATTAGACTGGCCCAGATTACTTTAGGGAGAAAAAAATGTTGTCGAATTCCAAGGGGCATCCCCCAGAATTGTGTCTTTGGGTGAGAAAATCAATCTCTGAAAATTTCAGCTCAATCGCTTGTTGCATAAGCTGGCACATTTGATTTGAAGTTTGTATGGGGATTTCAGCCAAAAGGTATAGGAAAATACACCTCCGTCACTCATTCGATCTGGAAATTGGTTCTGATTGCTCGATTGACCTCAGAATTGCAAAAACGGCAGTTGGTATGCTACAGAACAATTTCACAGAACATTGCATGATGATTAAATGAACTTTCATATAATTTTCGGCTGATTTATTAGGAGCTGATTTGTGAATTTTTGGGTTTTTTGATCGAATCGCATCAGCCGAAACCTATATAAAAGTTCATTTAATCATCATACAATGTTCTGTGAAATTGTTCTGTAGCATACCAACTGCCGTTTTTGCAGTTCTGAGGTCAATCGAGCAATCAGAACCAATTTCCAGATCGAATGAGTGACGGAGGTGTATTTTCCTATACATTTTGGCTGAAATCCCCATACAAACTTCAAATCAAATGTGCCAGCTTATGCAACAAGCGATTGAGCTGATATTTTCAGAGATTGATTTTCTCACCCAAAGACACAATCCTGGGGGGTGCCCCGTGGAATTAGACAACTTTTTGTTTCCTGGGCCAGTCTATTGGCCATCAATATTTGAAGCAGAATTTCACGCAATTTTACAATGTTACGTAATATGTTTGCGTAGAAATTACAGACACTCAAATATATGCATAATATCCGAGAATCAAGCAGTTTTGAATGCTTTAAAGTCGGGAACATCAAAACAAGTTTGAGATTGCATTCAGTTACTCCAAAAATTGTCTTGTCGCAATCAATTCAACCTATATTGGGTTCCAGGACACTATGGAATGGCAGCCCTTACTTTGCACCGTTCAATGTGCAAAAACGTTCCATAAAACAATGAAAAACGATCCGTAACTAACATCTGAATGTTCCATAAAACGATACCATAAATCCATAAAATAGTTCGGGAGATTCCATAAAAAATAATTTTATGATCCATAAATCTTTGAAAAATGATCCATAAAAACTATATTTTGATCCATAAAATTTCAAATTTGCGCAATTTTTATCCTGATGATGATCCATAATTTCAGTAATATGATCCATAATTTTGGTCATATGATCCATAATTTTGTTTATATGATCCATAATGCTTGGAAAGAAGGCCAATGAAACTATATTAATTGATCCACACATTTTATAAAATCTATGGATCATTTGCCAAAATTTATGGATCATATCACCGAAACTATGGATCATTTGAACAAATCTATGGATCAAATGGCCAGAGTTATGGATCATATGACTAAAATTATGGATCATATTACTGAAATTATGGATCATCATTACAATAAAAAAATGCGCAAATTTGAAGTTTTATGGATCAAAATATAGTTTTTTATTGATCATTTTCCAAAGATTTATGGATCATTTGTCATACGTTCATGGTAAAATAGCAGGAATTGTATTGGTTTTCTTGACTATGTTAATGGAACATATTTTCCCATTAATTGCTAAATTTTAGTTTAGTTATGGATCGAAAAAATATTCTTTATGGGATCTCCTGAATTATTTTATGGATTTATGGTAGCGTTTTATGGAACATTCAGAAGTTATTTATGGATCGATTTTCGTTTTTTTAAGGATCCGTCTTTATTGTTTATATGCAAAAGTATGTTTTGCCCTATGGAATAGATGGTAACGATATGTCGGCGAGACTTGGATCCAGGACCAGAATCTTTTTGCAGCTTATGAACTTCTTCTCTTCATATCGAATCGTTTCATCACTCCAAATGTTTCCATGACTTGTATCATTATAGATTTATCTAGAAGAGACCTAAGCACGTATACGGGTCTCATTATAGGCCATTGTCCGAATTAATATCATTTAAAGCTCATAGGAAAACTTCAAAATTATATGTGTCTAAAAAATAGCACAATTTTAATCCTTTAGCTTGAGTTACTGCAACCAACGCTATCACTCAGCTATTAGGGGAATTCAAACAACGAACTATTTGACAGAGTTGCAGAAGAACGTTCACATTAGAAGTTCACCATACAACACATTTTGAAGTTCAGCCTCTGAATGAGTTATTGGCAAACTACTAACTGATCGAACCCAGATTACTAAATGATCGAAAACATCCCGGGTTAGGGCTGCTAACAATGGTCACATACTGCAAAACCCGTGTTTTACTATATTGAAGGAAATATTGTATTTGTAAAATTTCTATTTTCTGATTACCAAAAACGTACAGTTATATAAATTATTCTGGATGAAAAACATTTTCAAAAATGGTTTGAATGATACCGTAGGGAAACTTGCAAACGATCGAGCTGGACATAGCTTCAAGGAGTAAAATAAAAAAAAGCTGCAACGTTGTTTTGGATGTACATATATGATATGCCCGTGAGAATAACTACAGAAACTAAATTTAATTTGTTAACATCGAAAGATCATACGCAGTTTCTATTGTACAAAAACCCCATTGTCTTGATTTATGCTCTCAGTTTCAAATTCACGATTGATGTTATTGCCCATCATACCAGTGTGGCTCAATAAACTGCGCTAGAAATAAATTTCTGGTTCCCCGCTATTAAAAATAAATTTATATCACTATCACTTCACCAATGAAAACGTTTTATTGCAGCTCAGGATTATAGAAAATACCCTCCGGGCGCTCGTTAACCCAGCTCAGTTCGAACAAAAAACAATACAAGCAGAAACCACTGCACAGTTCGCCCTCCACGAGGAATTTCAGTGGATGGATTGTGTGGCTGGTGGCGGTTATCTAAAAACTAGCACTCGCGTTGCCTTCGTTGCACAAACTCCGTGGTAGCACGCCCGCCACTGTAGGTGCTTTCGTTCGGTCTTTCATCCACCGCCATCATCGGGAATGCACTCTATGTAGTTATTACGCCAATAGTACCAGCCATAAAAAGCCATTGCTTCCGCGGAAATGGAGAGGAAAAAAAAGCAAGTAACAAGAGGAAAAACTTTTCAATCCTCGCTGGCCGAGGCCAACGGTGCCGTCTGCAGGAACATACTTTCGATTGATACTTCAGGATTTATAGTTTTTTTTTTCAGCTAAGTGAGGATGCAAAAGAATTAGCATGGCTTGCATTTCATAAAGCATCAATTCGAAGTTCAAGGTTTGATGATTTGATTGATAACTAATTGGCTATCATCCCCCAGGACCGGCCCTGTTCCTTCGCATCGAACTCAGCGGAAACAGGAAGAAACGAGCGTGTAAAAAGCGATGATGTAAACACTTACCTTTAACAGCAATCGAAACCGTTTGCAGCACTTCGAGCTTTTTGCGATTGGTTGAACTCTGGCCAACACACTTGTACGTGCCGGCATCCTGGTAGACGACATCCTTGAGCGAAAACTGGCCGGTCGGCGTGGAGATACCGACGCCGAGTCCCTTCAGTCGCGCCGTCATCGGATCCAAATGGGACCAACAGCCGAGCGAACCTGCGGAAACAAAACACAAACCAACGGGAGTTAGCATCGCGCTGCACTGTGAGGAAACGGAAACTAGTGGTCAAAACAATTCCAAATTACTATTTTTTATAGCATGCAATTTTTCACGCTCATGCAATGCTGTATGTCCTTATTTTTGATCTTCAAAATAAAATGAATAATGAGTATTAAAAACTGCGTAACTCAGAAAGAAATTGATTCAATGGAAATATCAAAACCAGATGAATGTACACAATTTGTTTTATTATGACCATTTGCAGTCCCATGACACTACACTACCGGAAGGCATTCCTGTTAGAATAGATGGCCAAGAAACGCACTTGATGTCTGTTCGAGGACGACGGGCCAACGAGGGCAAAGGACGACGGACGCCGATCGGGAGAGAAAAAGGACTTTCCAACTGAATCGGCCAGTCAGTGGAGGGAAATTAAAAAGTGGAAAAAGCCATGTAGCTATGATGTATGGGGCAATTATGGGAATGTTATTGCACTTCAGAAACAAGGGAATTGCTCGTGTGCCGCTGATGGGAGCGAAATCCGGTCCGGTCCCCGGTGAGTCAGCGGCGAGAAAACAGTCAGTGTGTCGAACCGGGAACTTTGGCCCTCGTTTTGGGATGCGCACCGGTCGTCGGTCGGAGCTCGTTTGCTCGCTTTGGGCCGGGGCCAACAACGGTACGTACATATATGCGAGCGTAACAGGATGTTAGTTACAGAGTGGACCTTTTCCGTACAATTGGGGTCATGCGATTTTGTGCGGACCATTTAGCAGTGCGTCGTCTAGCAGTGAGGTACTTCATGGAAATCATTGCCAAATAGGTTGGGGCAACATTCTGCTTGACTGAGAGGTCAGAATATGATTTCAAAAGGTTTTGTTGCATGGATTGTATGCTCATGGAGATGTTATGCAATTTCTTCATTATCTCTTCATTATTTGAATCTATTAAGAAATATTATCAGGCTTTTGTAGTCATCAAGGAACACGTATTGACATAGCTTAGGAAATAAAATAGGTCTTTTTCAAGACAAGAGAACCTCTTGAAAATGTTGCTGATCAGGTTCTGCAGCATAATTACAATTTCGAAAAACGTGTCTTCCATATGTATTGTAAAAAGTAGCATGGATATAACTTTCTAGCTAATTTGGCCAAAATGGATATAAGGTCGAAAGTGTCGTTAGGGGTCGTTCACTTATTACGTAAGCATTTATTCAGGGAGGATCTGTCATTATCTTACGCTCCAAATAAATAAAAAATAAATTATAAGAAGAATATCTTACATGGGCCGTTGGAGAAAAACTGCTTATGTAATTAGTGTACGGCCCTTTAGGCCAAAAATTTCGTCTAGCCGAGGGGAAAAGCCGTTAGGCCGAATGCCATTTGATCGAAGGCCACTAGGCCGAAAGTTATTTAGCCGAATATACCATTTGGCTGAACAAACCATTAGGCCAGAAGTCATTGGACCAAAAGGATCATTTGGCTTAAAAGGACATTTGGCCGAATATGACATTTGGCAGAATAGGTTATTTGGCCGTGTAGGTGGTTTAGCTGAATTAGACCTGTGCGCCGGTCATATCATCGGCGGTGTCGACGTGGTGGTTAGTTTTACCCCGGGGGCAGCGGCGTGAACCGGCGTGAATGAGAAACCAATGGCTAAAATATCAATTTCAACGCGGTTTTTTGGATTCACTCTGTTTTGATTCACACGGTAGAAATCGCCCGTATATATCCCGAAGTATATCCGTAAATGAATTTCTGAAGGAGCTTTCAGAGAATTTTTGGAGGAGTTCTGAAACAATTTCCGAAGGAAATCCTAAACATTTTCCGTACTTGTCATAAGACGAGTTTATACCATCCCATTGAATTCCACCACTTAATTGTATCTTGACAGATACGTATTTCGACCTCAACAGTAAGGCCGTCTTCAGTGTCCGTCTTCCTCTGGAAATTCCTTTAGGCATTCTTTTTGGAAGTCTTTTAGAAATATCTTCAAACATGTTTTTTAGCAGTTCCAACGGAAATAATTTTTGAAAATCCATTTAGGCTGTCTTTTAAAAATGCCTTCGAAAAATCATTTGGAAATTACCGCAGGAAATCCTCTAGGAATTTCTTCAAAACCTCCTTCGAAAAAACATTTCAGAACTCCTTAAGATTTTTCTTTCCTTAAATAATCTAAAAATATTCGCCAAGAATTGCTTCGGATAGGTCTCCAGGGATTTCTTTAAAGTTTCTTTGAAAAGTCTCCGAGATTCCTTCGTAGATTTCTTTCGGAATTTTTTGTCAGGAAATCCTTTGAAATTTAATTAAGTAATGAAGCAGTTTCCGATAGGGTTACTAATTGAATTTTCGAAAGAATAAAACAAACAAAAAACAACAAACCTTAAAAAAATCCGAAGGTATTACTGAAAGAATTCCGTAAAGAACTCATAAAGGCTTTTTCGAAGGAATTCCTGTAGGAAGCCGCTCTTTTAGACATACGACGTTTCAAAAAATCAACCGAGATTTGGCAGAATAGGACATGAAAAGTGAAACTGACTGACTAGCGATTCACGGCAGTATGGCTCTCCAAAAAGATGTCTGAATGTTCGTTATTCCGTGAAACTTTCCAACTCTAATAACGTTTGAACGTCAAGCTTCGTACAAGACTGAGGACTTTTGGAGCTTTCCAAGCCTCTTAAAAGGAGATTTCTGAGCATGAGTATTGAAAGGAAGTTTTCAAGCCTCTTGAAAGAATAATTCCGAAACTTTTGAAAGAAGGCTTACGAGCTTCTTGAAACAATGCTTCCGAGCCTCTAGAAAGGAGACTTTCGAGCATCTTAAAAGGTGTCTCCCGAGCCTATTAAAAGAATGTTTCTGGGCATCTTTAAAAAAAGGCTTCCAAGTCTTTTGAAAGAATACTCTTAAAGAGAGCATCTTGAAAGGAGGCTTCCAAGCCTCTTGGAAGGAGGCTTCCGAGCCTCTTGGGAGGAGGCTTCCGAGCCTCTTGCAAGGAGGCTTCCGAGCCTCTTGAAAGGATGCTTCCGAGCCTCTTAAAAGGAGGCTTCTGAGCCTCTTGAAAGGAGGCTTCCGAGCCTCTTGAAAGGAGGCTTCCGAGCCTCTTGAAAGAAGGCTTCCGAGCCTCTTGAAAGGAGGCTTCCGAGCCTCTTGAAAGGAGGCTTCAGGCCTCTTGAAGGAGGCTTCCAGGCCTCTTGAAGGAGGACTTCCAGGCCTCTTGAAAGGAGGCTACCAGGCCTCTTGAAGGAGGCTGGAGGCCCTCTTGAAGGGAGGCTTCCGGGCCTCTTGAAGGAGCCCAAGCCTCTTGAAGGAGGCTGGGCCTCTTGAAGGAGGCTTCCAGGCCCTCTTAAAGGAGGCTGGGCCTCTTAAAGGGGCTTCCAGGCCTCTTGAAGGAGGCTCGAGGCCTCTTGAAAGGAGGGCTTCCGGGCCTCTTGAAGGAGGCTTCCGGGCCTCTTGAAGAGGCTTGAGCCTCTTGAAGGAGGCTCTGGGCCTCTTGAAGGAGGCTGGGGCCCTCTTGAAAGGAGGCCTGAGCCTCTTGAAGGAGGCCTCCGGGCCTCTTGAAAGGAGGCTTCCAGAGCCTCTTGAAGGAGGCTTCTGGGCCTCTTGAAGGAGGCTTCCAGGCCTCTTGAAAGGAGGCTTCCGGGCCTCTTGAAGGAGGCCTCGAGCCTTCTTGAAGGAGGCTTCCAGGCCTCTTGAAGGGCTTGGGCTCTGAGCTCTTGAAGGAGGCTGAGCCTCTTGAAGAGGCTCCAGGCCTCTGAGGGGCTGAGCTCTTGAAGGAGGCTTCCCGGAGCCCTCTTGAAGGAGGCTTCCAGGCCTCTTGAAGGAGGCTGGGCCTCTTGAGAGGCTTGAGAGCCTCTTGAAGGGGCACAGGCCTCTTGAAGGCTGGGGCCTCTTGAAGGGCCAGGCCTCTTGAAGGGGGCTTCCGGCCTCTTGAGGCTGAGCCTCTTGAAGCGGGAGGCTGAGCCTCTTGAAGGAGGCTGGGAGCCTCTTGAAGGGCTGGGCCTCTTGAGGAGGCTTCCGGGGCCTCTTGAAGGAGGCTTCCAGGGCCTCTTGAGGGGCTTCCGGGCCTTGAAGGAGGCTGGGCCTCTTGAAGGAGGGCTTCAGCTGAGCCTCTTGAAGGAGGCTTCCAGGCCTCTTGAAGGAGGCTCCAGGGCCTCTTGAGAGGCTGGGCCTCGAAGGAGGCTTCCGGGCCTCAGAAAGGAGGCTTCCGGGCCTCTTGAAGGAGGCTTGAGCCTCTTGAAGGAGGCTTCCAGGCCTCTTGAAGGAGGCTTCCGAGCCTCTTGAGGGAGGGGGCTGGGGCCTCTTGAAGGAAGGCTTGAGGCCTCTTGAAGGAGGCTGAGCCTCTTGAGGAGGCTTCCAGGCCTCTTGAAGGGAGGCTTCCGGGGCCTCTTGAAGGGCTGGGGCCTCTTGAAGGAGCTTCCAGGCCTCTTGAAGGAGGCTGAGCCTCTGAAAGGAGGCTTTCGGGCCTCTTGAAGGAGGCTGGGCCTCTTGAAGGAGGCTTCAGGCCTCTTGAAGGAGGGCTTCCGGGCCTCTTGAAGGGGGAGCTGGGCCTCTTGAGAGGGAGGCTCTTGAAGGGAGGCCTCTTGAAGGGGAGGCTTCAGGCCTCTTGAAGGAGGCTTCCAGGCCTCTTGAAAGGAGGCTTCGAGCCTCTTGAAGGAGGCTTCCAGGCCTCTTGAAGGAGGCTGGGCCTCTTGAAAGGAGGCTGAGGCCTCTTGAAGGAGGCTTCCGAGCCTCTTGAAAGGAGGCTGAGCCTCTTGAAGGAGGCTTCCAGGCCTCTTGAAAGGAGGCTTGGGCCTCTTGAAGGAGGCTTCCGGGCCTCTTGAAGGAGGCTTCCGGGCCTCTTGAAGGAGGCTTCCGGGCCTCTTGAAGGGGCTGGGCCTCTTGAGGAGGCTGGGCCTCTTGAAAGGAGGCTGGAGGCCTCTTGAAAGGAGGCTCTGAGGCCTCTTGAAAGGAGGCTGAGCCTCTTGAAGGAGGCTGGGCCTCTTGAAAGGAGGCTTCCAGGCCTCTTGAAAGGAGGGCTTCCGGGCCTCTTGAAGGGCTGAGGCCTCTTGAAAGGGAGGCCGAGCCTCTTGAAAGGAGGCTTCCGAGCCTCTTGAAAGGGAGCTTGAGGCTCTTGAAGCCTCTTGAAGGAGGCTTCGGGCCTCTTGAAGGAGGCTTCCGGGCCTCTTGAAGGAGGGCTTCTGAGGCCTCTTGAAGGAGGCTGAGCCTCTTGAAAGGGAGGCTGAGCCTCTTGAAGGGAGGCTTCCGGGCCTCTTGAAAGGAGGCTTCCAGGCCTCTTGAAGGAGGCTTCCAGGCCTCTTGAAGGGAGGCTTGGGCCTCTTGAAAGGAGGCTTCCAGGCCTCTTGAAAGGAGGCTTGAGGCCTCTTGAAGGAGGCTTCCGGGCCTCTTGAAGGAGGCTGAGGCCTCTTGAAGGAGGCTGAGGCCTCTTGAAGGGAGGCTTCCAGGCCTCTTGAAGGAGGCTGAGGCCTCTTGAAGGAGGCTGAGCCTCTTGAAGGGAGGCTTCCAGGCCTCTTGAAGGAGGCTGAGCCTCTTGAAGGAGGCTTCAGCCTCTTGAAGGGAGGCTTGGGAGCCTCTTGAGGAGGCTTCCAGGGCCTCTTGAAGGAGCTTCCAGGCCTCTTGAAAGGAGGCTGGGCCTCTTGAAAGGAGGCCTTCGGGCCTCTTGAAGGAGGCTGGGCCTCTTGAAGGAGGCTTCCGAGGCCTCTTGAAGGAGGCTTCCGGGCCCTCTTGAAGGAGGCTGGGCCTCTTGAAGGCTGGCTTCCAGGCCTCTTGAAGGGAGGCTTGAAGGAGGCAGGCCTCTTGAAAGGAGGCTTGAGGCCAGGCCTCTTGAAAGAAGGCTACCGAGCCTCTTGAAGGAGGCTGGGCCTCTTGAAAGGGAGGCTTCCAGGCCTCTTGAAGGAGGCTTCTGGAGCCTCTTGAAAGGAGGGCTTCAGGCCTCTTGAAGGAGGCTGAGGCCTCTTGAAAGGAGGCTTCCAGGCCCTCTTGAAAGGAGGCTTCCAGGCCTCTTGAAAGGAGGCTTCCAGGAGCCTCTTGAAGGAGGCTTTGAGGCCTCTTGAAGGCCTCTTGAAGGAGGCTTCAGGCCTGGGCCTCTGAAGGAGGCTGGGCCTCTTGAAGGAGGCCTGAGCCTCTTGAAAGGAGGCTTCCGAGCCTCTTGAAGGAGGCTGGGCCTCTTGAAGGAGGCTTCGGGGCCTCTTGAGGGGACCCAGGCCTCTTGAAGGGAGCTTCCAGGCCTCTTGAAGGAGGCTTCAGGCCTCTTGAAAGGAGGCTGGGCCTCTTGAAGGAGGCTGAGCCTCTTGAAGGAGGCCTCGAGCCTCTTGAAGGAGGGGCTGCAGGCCTCTTGAGAGGAGGCTTCCAGGCCTCTTGAAGGGCTTCCAGGCCTCTTGAAAGGAGGCTTCCGGGCCTCTTGAAGGAGGCTTCCAGGCCTCTTGAAGGAGGCTTCGGGCCTCTTGAAGGAGGCTTCCAGGCCTCTTGAAGGAGGGCTTCAGGCCTCTTGAAGGGAGGCTTCCAGGCCTCTTGAAGGAGGCTTCCAGGCCTCTTGAAGGAGGCTTCCAGGCCTCTTGAAGGAGGCTGAGCCTCTTGAAGGAGGCTTCCAGGCCTCTTGAAAGGAGGCTGAGCCTCTTGAAGGAGGCTTCCAGGCCTCTTGAAGGAGGCTTCCAGGCCTCCTTGAAGGCTGAGGCCTCTTGAAGCCTCTTGAAGGAGGCTTCCAGGCCTCTTGAAAGGAGGCTGGAGCCTCTTGAAGGAGGCTGGGCCTCTTGAAGGCCTTCAGGCCTCTTGAAGGAGGCTTCCGAGGCCTCTTGAAGGGAGGCTGGGCCTCTTGAAGGAGGCTTCCAGGCCTCTTGAAGGAGGCTTCCAGGCCTCTTGAAGGGCTTCCAGGCCTCTTGAAGGAGGCTGGGGCCTCTTGAGGAGGCTTCCGGGCCTCTTGAAGGAGGCTGGGGCCTCTTGAAGGAGGCTTCCAGGCCTCTTGAAGAGGCTTCCAGGCCTCTTGAAGGAGGCTGGGCCTCTTGAAGGAGGCTGGGCCTCTTGAAGGGAGCTGGGCCTCTTGAAGGAGGCTTGAGCCTCTTGAAGGAGGCTTCCGGGCCTCTTGAAGGAGGCTGAGCCTCTTGAAGGGGCTTCCAGGCCTCTTGAGGAGGCTGAGGCCTCTTGAAAGGAGGCTGGGCCTCTTGAAAGGAGGCTTCCAGGCCTCTTGAAAGGAGGCTTCCGAGGCCTCTTGAAGGGAAGGGAGGCTGGGCCTCTTGAAGGAGGCTTCCAGGCCTCTTGAGGAGGCTTGGGCCTCTTGAAGGGAGGCTTCCAGGCCCTCTTGAAGGGAGGCTTCAGGCCTCTTGAAAGGAGGCCTCCCGGGCCTCTTGAAGGAGGGCTGGGCCTCTTGAGAGGAGGCTTCCAGGCCTCTTGAAAGGAGGCTTCCGGGGCCTCTTGAAAGGAGGCTTGGAGGCCTCTTGAAGGAGGCTTCCAGGCCTCTTGAGAGGAGGCCAGGCCTCTTGAAGGAGGCTGGAGCCTCTTGAAGGCTTCCAGGCCTCTTGAAGGAGGCTTCAGGCCTCTTGAAAGCAGGCTTCCGGGCCTCTTGAAAGGGCTTCAGGCCCTCTTGAAGGAGGCTTCCAGGCCTCTTGAAGGGAGGCTGGGCTCTTGAAAGGGGCTTCTGGGCCTCTTGAAGGAGGCCCAGGCCTCTTGAAGGAGGCTTCCGAGCCTGAAGGAGGCCTGAGGCCTCTTGAAGGAGGCTTCCAGGCCTCTTGAAGGAGGCTGAGGCCTCTTGAAGGAGGCTGAGCCTCTTGAAGGAGGGCTCTGGGCCTCTTGAAGGAGGCTTCCGAGGCCTCTTGAAGGGGCTGGGGCCTCTTGAAGGCTTCCGGGCCTCTTGAAAGGAGGCTGGGCCTCTTGAAGGAGGCTTCCAGGCCTCTTGAAGGAGGCTGGAGCCTCTTGAAGGAGGCCTGAGGCCTCTTGAAGGAGGCTGAGCCTCTTGAAGGGCTTCCGGGCCTCTTGAAGGGAGGCTGGGCCTCTTGAAGGAGGCTTCGAGGCCTCTTGAAGGAGGCTTCCGGGCCTCTTGAAGGGAGGCTTCCAGGCCTCTTGAAGGAGGCTGGGCCTCTTGAAAGGAGGCTTCCGAGCCTCTTGAAGGAGGCTTGAGGCCTCTTGAAGGAGGCTTCGAGCCTCTTGAAGGAGGCTGGAGCCTCTTGAAGGAGGCTTCCAGGCCTCTTGAGAGGAGGCTTCCAGGCCTCTTGAAGGAGGCTGGGCCTCTTGAGGGAGGCTGGGCCTCTTGAAGGGCTTGAAGGCCTCTTGAAGGAAGCTGGGGCCTCTTGAGGGAGGCCGGGCCTCTTGAAGGAGGGCTCTGGGCCTGGGCTTGAGGAGGCTGGGCCTCAGAGCCTCTTGAAGGAGCCTTCCGAGGCCTGCTGAAGGGCTTCGAGGCCTCTTGAAGGGCTTCGAGCCTCTTGAAGGAGGCTTCCAGGCCTCTTGAAGGAGGCTGGGGCCTCTTGAGGGGTAATTTAATTGCAATAACAATATAGGGCATATGTAAATGCGTTGGAATTTCATTTGAAAAGCGAATACTTTGAAAATCAAATCTCAGTATTTTCGATGAAATTGTATCAGAATATTGAATAATTGTTGACGAAACGAAGTTCGCCAGGTCAGCTAGTACACCGATTCTGTTTTACACGGATTTTTTACGGCCTGTAAAAAATCCTACAAAATTTTTGCAAGTTTCCATTTTGCATGATTCGTCGAAATCATAAAACTTTTTTACACGGATTTTCAAATTTTAACTGAAAACTTTTTTTACACGGAACGCATCCCCCGTGTAAAAAAAGAATCGGGTGTACTGTATAAACAAAACAGAATAAAGTATTTAAAAAAAAAATGAGAGAACTGCAAACGGTAGAAAAGCGCAAACACAAACCGCGCATATTTGCTAAAAGAACTTGGTGGCGGTGCTGCCAGATGCAATACGCCAACATTACAGCACAGCTCTTGTGGTAGAGCAGGTAAGAGCATATCGATCGACCTTCCAATAAATCTGACATCCGGTATTCAGAATACAGTCTTTTCTAGTAAAAATGGGATCTTAAAGATGCCTCTGAAGAATCCCGTACCGTCAAATAGGGGTAGATTACAATGCTTTTCAATTACAAAGTTATTGTACTGCAAATGAAAAAGCAGAGGAAGATCAGTACTCCACCCCATATCTTAATCAGGACGTATAGAATGCGTCATGCACCTTCACCGCGATGACTATTGGATTGATTCAAGGGAACAAAAAGCATGGTTGTTTTGGATTTTCTTAGAGTTCCGATTAAGAGCTCTTCGCGTCAAGAAGCAAATTCTGGTTTTGAATTGCGGATTGTCCACGTTCTGTGATATTCCGATATAAGTTGTCCAAGTTCCAAGAAATGTTCCACGACGCAAATTATCCGAGTTCCGTTAAGAATTTCCTCCACTTCCGGTTAAAATCCTAAATCTTTGCGTTTCAAGAAGCATTGTTCAAACTCAAAAGCAATTTGCCCGAGTTCCGTGATTGTGTTCCGATTAGAATTCTCCGATCGAGAGAACCTTCGCGGTTCAAAATGCGCATTTCCGAGTCCCGAAATCCAAACGAACCCTGCAAATCGAATGAACCTACCTAATGTTCTCAATAGCCCTGAGATTTCTCGTGTGAGTGCAAATGTCTCGTTTGCTTCCATCAAAATGTTTATAACGTTAACATTTTCTTACCTATTCCTAAATTGACCTGCATTTGGACACGGCCGGCGCTGGTATTGCTTAATTTTGGGTCACCAGTTTTAACACTGATGTTAGTCCCAAACAGTTAGCTAAAATGTTATACATGAATTAAAACCAAATTAAACCACCTAGCAGTGGTACTGGCTTTCTCGCAGTTGGTCAAGACATCAACCTTCTCGATTTGGTTCACCATTTTCTTCATAACTTTTTGATCGCAATGACCGATCGTTATCAAATTCAATAACGATCAACAAGACTTTACCACCTGTAGCATGATCATCAAGACCTTCATGAACTGCTTGTTGCGGGAAAATCGATAAGAAACTGTATGAAAAGTTGTTTACATTTTCTCATATGTTGTGCACACACGCACACACATACCCACAAAATCATCGTAGGTTTATGCTAAACTAAGGCCAATTTGAACACTATTGGATAATTGTGTTAAGCTATATCAAATCTTGCTGTTGTGATCATCATCAAAACATCCTCCGGTAAAGCAAACAAAAATGCATGCATCTTATTCAATTTAAACGTTTGAATCCACTGAATTACGCAAAAGGCGTCATTTATGACTTATGCCTATGATTCCTTCCTCCAGCCAGCACACGCAACAAAGCATCAACTATTATTTTCGCGTAACCTGAGCTTCCCTTCGTCATTGTCTCCATCCCCAACTGCTCAACACCTGGCCCATCCAGGCCCTTCAATGATAAAGTAATTAAATTCGCAAGCACACCCCTCACTCAGACAATGCACTAAGAACAAATACAAAAACAGCTAAATATAAGTACTCGGGCACTTATTCCTACTGAACGAGTGAAGACGCTGATGTCGTCGGTGTCGTCGTCGACACCATCATCATCGTCAGCAACATCATCGGAGGGCGCGCTGCTTATGCTAATTGCTATCTAGCTGCGCCGAGTTCTCGACGAAAATCTCAATTGTTTTCCTTCCTTAGGTTACAACAGGTCCCGTCGCACACACCATTCCGAACGCCAGCCGTCGCGTCGTTTCCGAGCATCGACTTACCGGCGCAAACGATGGGAAAAGTGATGTACTCTCGTCCACCTACCTCGTTACGCATCGTCGTCATCATCGGACACGGCACCACCGCCCGGCTCGGTAATTATCGATAATTATTTCTTTGTAATTGAAAAAGATGAATGCTGGAAACAACCAGTTTCCACCGGCAGCACACCGAGTGGTCACCGCAACAGCATACAAACTTGTTTGGAAAGCCCCATCCGTTTGATTGACGGCCACTTACCGTGTCCATAACTGCTGGGGTAGTATCGCCAGTGGGGAGCCGTTCTCCATCGGTAGAACGGATTCAGATCCGAGGGTCCATTGCGGCTGCGACGGCTGCCACTGCCGCCGACTGATGCCCCAGAACGGCAGCCGGGTCGGAGAAGCCCCGAGCGTTGGGTGTCGTACCAACTCCGAGCCTCGGCCCCGATGTCATATCCATGTTGAACTCCGTTTCAGACACCACTGCATCACTTGCGGGTGTTATTCCGGAAAATTTTCACCTTGAAATCAATTCACCGCTGCAAATTATTGAGTCGAAATTTCACAGAAGTCACTCGCGATCGCGGCCGTCGTAAATTGAACGTCGAATTCCGTGTCGCAAATCCACTGAACCGAGTTTTTCGCACTGGACGGTTCTCTGCATCCAAATCGTACATTTTCACCAATTTGGGAAAGTCTCGCGGCACGTGATTCAGACCCACCGCTGTAATTAGCTTATTAAGTAGACGTTCGTTTGCAGAAAATCGCATAACCCCAATTTGGCAACGTTGCCGGAGATAGTTTTGAGTTCGTACAGAATCGTTAGCTGAAATCTGAGAATTAGACAGGAAAGACAATGACAATTAGGTGATGATAATAATTGCGCTGCTAGATTATGGTGTAAAGGGTAACTGACGAAACGGCGGAGGCAACCTACCTACCACATAGATATTGATTTCTGCTGTAATCATCCCAAAAATAACATTTTTCTGTCGAATTTTACACGATAAAATATGCCTATTTCGATGTGAAGAACCTACCAGTCTTGAAGGATTAAAACAAAATGTATATTTGTCCGACGGTTTTAACATGGGGATGTTGTCTTCATCAGGGGAAAAATAGTGATGAAGACACCATGCATCCCCATGTTCAAACGTCTGCCAAATATACATCTAGTTTTCAATCAGACTGCAGTTCTTCAAATAAAAATATGATCGATTTTCAATAGTTCATTATGCTCTATGTTTCTCAACAATGCTATAGATTCTAAAAAAGAAACACAGAAATATTTGAAAAGAATGGGTAGTTCATTGACGGACTGAATAATATCTCAGAACATACTGAACTTTTTGTGTACTCATTATCAATGATACAATCCATGTGTAGTAGGATGGATATTAGAGTGGGACATCATGCTCAGTCAACACAAAACCATATATGATGCAACATAAGATGCCAACGTGGAGACGATACACGTTCATATTGTATGGGGAAGTTCCTATATCGCCTCAACTTTAGCATCTTATGTGACATCATATACGATCTTGTTTTGCCTGGGCGGTCGTTTTTTCAAATCATTGGTTTTTCGAAATAATTCTGAGCCCAAACAACTGTGTAGAATTTGAGCCCGATTGGCTACTTCCTCCCTTTCCGCAACGCGTTTGAAGTTTGTATGGAAATTAGTATGGGAAAACGTATACTTTTGCATTTTCATTCCAGAGGTTTCAGTTCATCGTTAACCAAGTGACACATTGCGTTAACGTATAATCTAAAGGATGCCAAATAACTTTGCTGAAAAAGGTAGGTTGATTGTTCAAACCATATGCCATAAAACGTTTATTCTGCCAGCAGTTATTTAAAAATTATTGATCTTATAGGGCCTTGGAGCTAATGGGAGTTATTCGAAATCATTTCACAAAGTGAAAATTCTGACTAGAAGAAAAATGGGTTGTACCTTCTGAAGTTGTCCGGTAAGGTTGGCAGAAACGTGGCAGTCAGCGTATGGTTTGAACAATCAATTTTCGAAGATTTTTTTTGTAGACCTTCCAGCAACGAACCTTCTTCAACAAACTTTTTCGGCATCCTTCAGACTATATGCAAACGTATTGAGTGGCGTGATTGTCGATAAATTGAAGCCGCAAAAATTAAAAAAAATACTTCGTTTTCCCATACTGATCTCTATATAAATTTAAAACGCGATGCGGAGAGCGAGGACGCAACAAATAGAGCCCTTATTTTGCACACTTGATTGGGGTCCCAAAACGATTTAGAAAAACCTTGATCTCACTTGATTGGATGAAGTTTGCTTTATTCCATGACCACCTCTGATGAATATAGCTGATATGGGAGAAAAACTTATGTGGAAATTTTCTATGGGACGCTCATTATATTTGGTGCCCGGATGCGTTTGACAAAATTAAATCTAAATCTTTAAACTCATTAGCAGTTTTTATGGAAAAGGTATGGACAAACTGAAAGGTACAGCTTAATCAGGTTGTACGCAAAGATGACGTTAAACTCGCAGATCTGTATGTAACTTATTTATTTATGAACCAACATTGAAAAGGACGTAACATCAAAAGTTTATTCTTTCCATTTCTTTGTTTATGGGGAAGCAGGGACTATGTCCAAGGGCTTGACGATCCCTCCCCAGGCCATCTGCGAGTTGTGGCGCCTGCCTAGGATGTGGTGGGGTTTGACGGTGGGCAATGTTAAACCTCTATAAAAAGCTGCATGAATCCAGTGGCCGCCAAAGCGACCGTGTGCCGCTCAAAGCGCTAAAGCCCAAGTCCTGGTGTTAGGTGGGACGCTAAACAGCCCTGACACGACGGCCCTCCGACGAGACAGGAGGTTTGCGCAGGCCCAATAAGCCGCCTTTAAAACAACCATTACGAACGATAGAAGATACCGACTCGATACAATCGAAACGACCTGGACGAGATAAAGGATCACGGTTGGAAGCTTGGAACATGGAATGCAAGTCTTGAGCTTCGCAGGTTGCGACAGGATAATCTACGATGAATTACATCCCCGCAACTTCGAGCTGAATCTGCTGGACAGGACAGAAAGTGTGGAAAAGCGGGCGTCGAGCGGCTTTCTACCAAAGCTGTGGCACCACCAACGAGATGGGAACCGGCTTCGCGTATGAAAGATGCAAACGCGTGATTGGGTGGAATCCACGCAAGGATGTGCAGCTGAGGATTAAGGCCGTTTAACTGCATGCAGCACGAAGGGAGACCCGACGACGAGAAGAAGCGTACTATGCGCAGCTGGAGCAGACATACGATGGATGCCGGTGCGGGACGTCAAAATCGTGATCGGTGACGATGCGCTCAGGTAGGAAGGAGAATGTATAGACCGGTCATCGGACCGGATAGTCTACATAGTATCGAACGACAACGGCAACGATGCAAACTTGCAGCCTCCCGCAGATGGTGGTCCAAGCACTTTCTTCCCCACCAATCCACAAGGTCACATGAAATCACCTAATCAAGTAACGGAAAACCAAATCGACCACGTTCTAATCGACAGTAAATTCTTCTCCGACATCACGACCGTACGCACTTACCGCAGCTGAATATTGAATTCGACCACTACCTCGTTGCGAGTATGTCTCGCAAACTTTCTACGGTGTACAACACGCGATGGTGTCCGCCGCGGTTAAACAATGGGCGGCTCAAGACGGAGCTAGCCCAAAGGATACCCGTTAGGCATAGAGGCGTTAGGCATAAGGACTTAGGCATAAGTACGTTAGGCATAAATGACCCAAGACAGCCCAGTATAAAGAAGGGTATGCAAACGTCCATTATACCTAATGTACATTATGCCTAACGTCCGTATACTAACGTACATGTCTCTATACTTATCCTAACGTCCTTATGCCTAACGTCGCGGACCCAGCCCAAAACTACGCGCAGCAGCTGGAAGTTGCACTCCCAACGGAAGAGCAACTAGGCGCATCTCTTGAAGATGCTGGAGAGATATTCGATCCCCATTGGAAGCTCAGCAACCGCTGCACTAGAGCACGGTGGCTCCGGATCAGAAAACGACTGGTATAACGGCGAATGTTGAGGAGATGAATGCAGCATGGCGAGATTGCTGCAAAACCGCACGACGACGGCAGGCACGATACAAACGGGCGGAACAGACAAAACTCGATTTTCCGGAGGAAAAGGCGCCAGCAGGAAGATCGAGACCTGAAGAGACGGAGGAACATTCGCCGCTAATAACACGAAAGTTCTATGAGAAGTTGAACCGTTCACGTAAGGGCCACGTGCCACACGCGTATGTGAAGGACATAAACGGGAACCTTCTTACAAGAGCGTGAGGTGATCCAAGGTGGCAGCAGCACTACGAAGAGCACCTGAATGGCGATATGGCGAACAACGGTGGCGGTATGGTAATGAACCTAGGGCATGCGCGCGGGACTACTGCTTCCAGCTCGAATCTCGGGAAATCCAGGAAGAGATCGGCCGGCTGAAAACAACAGAACCCCTGGAGTTGACCAACTACCAGGAGAGCTGTTTAAACAGTGGTAAAGCACTGGCTAGAACGCTACTGGGTGATTACCAAGGTTTGGGAGGATGAGGTTCTGCCGCAGGGTGGATAGAAGGTGTCGTGTGTCCCATCTACAAAGGGCGATAAGGTGGATTGTAGCAAATACCGCCAATCACATTTGCTGAACGCCACCTACAAGGTATTCTCCCAAATTATATGAACTAACACCAATTGCAAGAGAGTTCATGGGAGCAGTCGAGGCGGGATTTATGGTGAACGCTCTACCATAGTTCAGGTGTTCGCCATATGTCAGGTATTGCAGAAATGCCGCGAATACAACTGCCCACATCATCTATTTATCGACTTCAAAGCCGCATATGATACAATCGATCGAGACCAGCTATGCGTAATGCACGAAACGGATTTCCGGATAAACTGATACGGTTGATCAGGCGACGATGGATCGGGTGATGTGCGTAGTTCAATTCAGGGGCATTCTAGAGTCCCTTCGAACGCGTAGAGGTTAGCAAGGTGATGGTCTTTCATTCTGCTATTACATCCTTTGGAGGAGTAATACGAAGGGCAGGAGTTGAAACAGTAGTACAATTTTCACGAAGTCCGTCCAGTTATTTGGTTCTCGACGACTGATATCATGGCACGTAACTTTAGAGGATGGAGAGCTTACATCAACTGAAGAAGCTAAACGGATTGGACTGGTCATCAACATGTCGAAGACGAAGTACATGATAGGAAAAAGCTCAAGAGAGGTCAATGTGAGCCACCACCACGGTTTCTATTTCTATCGAAATCAAGGTGGTTGAAGAATTCGTATCTTGGGCTCACTGGTGACTGCGATAACGATACCGAGAATTCGGAGACGATAGTGGCTGGAAATCGTACGTACTGGACTCGCAAACGCTCCGATCAAATAAAGTTCGCCGCCGTACCAAACTGACTATCTAAAAAACCTTATTAGACCGGTAGTCCTCTACGGACAAGGAGCACGATGCTCGTGGAGGACCAACGCACTGGAGTTTTGAAAGGAAGTGTGGCTTACCATCTATGGTGGGGTGCAGATGGCGGACGGTACGTGGAGAGCAAATGAACCACGAGTTGCATCAGCTGTTGGGAGAACCATCCATCGTTCACACCGCGAAAATCGGAAGACTGGTGGGCCGGGCGCACTTAGCAGAATGTCGAACAGTAATCCGGTTATAATGGTTCTCTTCGATCCGACGGAACAAGAAGGCGAGGTGCACAGCGTGCAAGGTGGATCAGATCAGGTGAGGACGATTTGTGGACCCTCCCAGACTGCGTGGTTGGCAAAGTGCATTGGACCGACCTTAATGGAGAAGACTTTTGGCACAGGCCACTCCGGCCTTAGTCTGGTAAAAAATAAAAATTCATTGTTTGTGTACCTATATAGCTATGTATATTGACAACGAACCGGAAAGAAGAAATATTACCTGTTAAGTCCTTTTTAAATGATGGTCTAGATTTGTAATTTTACTTTGTTTACTCCTGCAGAAACGAGACAAAGAAGGTTTCCTAGAACGCATCCATAGCAGTAGCGAAGAAGTTTACGTGCCATTGCCACCAATAACAGACGTGAGCGAGTGGCAGCAGGGACTATGTCCAAGGGCTTGACGATCCAATTCCAGGACAACTGCGATTTGTGGTGCCTGTCTAGGATGTGGTGAGGTTTGACAGTGAGCTCTGTTAACCTTCGGAGACTCGCGCCGTTATAGAAAGTACAACACCTTCGAAAAAAAAGCACGCTTATCGTTAACATCAGAAGCGGGACTGCGTGAGCGGTCCAGGACTAACGGTGCAAAGGTTTAACTTTTATAAAAAGCTGCATATGTCCGTAAGTATTCCCGCCAAAGCGACCGTGTGCCGCTGAACGCGCACAATCACAAGTCTTGGTGTTAGGTGGAACGCTAAACAGGCGGTCCTCCGACGAGACAGGAGGTTTGCGCAGACCCAATAAGCCATCTTCAAAGCCCACTAAGTAATGCAGGGGAACGGCGACGGAAATGGTAAGATTTGACAGATAGCATTTTCTTGCGTTTGTGGCTTATGAACAAGCATCTCGGAATCCAAAACAAAATTCACTCGCATTTTCAAGGGCACACCACTCAATACAAAAGCATCGCACAACTGTCATTTTCATTACACCCAGTTCTTTTTTTTTACACGGTTGAGCTATAGTCGATTAAGACCTTTAGCGTTATTGAAACTATGAGTATTCCCTTGAAAAACTCAAAGGTGCAGTCCAAAGGTGACGTAGAACCACGTAGCTATGCGAAATGGATAGTATTTGTCATCATAATTTGTGTCTCTTTATTATAATTAAGCAAACTGCTCGGAGGTCAACTGAATCAAGAAGCCGAGTAGTAGCTATCGTTAGTGAACTGTTCTCAACCCCGTGGAAAAGGATTAACGACTCATTGGTCGCATCGTCGCTGAAAACCACTGCGGCTTTCACTGGACATATAACAATCTAGAAGACACCATCCACAACGAATGGTGTAATTGATTCTGCATTTGGTTGTAAGCTGTCAATGATTCAAAATACATTTGGTTGAAAGGAGTAACAAAATAATTTTGACCTATGACAAAATGTCTTCATCGTACAAAACATATTGGATGGTTGCTGAAGATTTTTTTTTCTGTAAAGTAGCGTCTTTATCGATTTGGCTGTCGTCGGCAGAAATTGATCTTTTCTGGCAAGATTCTTTGATTTTGTTTCTGTAAGTACAGTATTTGAAATTGTTTCTGTTAGTCATTGAAAAAAATGAAAACGATTTTTTACGGTCCACCATTTTAAAGATCCGAGATGAGTTTTCTTCAAAGTGTAAAAATTAAGCGTTTGGCGACGACAGAAAGTTGCCCTCCGGTAGCACATTGTTTCCCCAATGCGGTTTTCCAAAAGATATTTGGTTACAAGATAAAGTTTGTCGCTTCGGTTCCCTTTGTTTTGCTGTCCGAAACATGTTGGGCACCAAACTGACAAATCGTATGTATTTTTCCTTCATTGACATTTTTTCGCACCTTATCCTCGCCAACAAAAGATGTTCCGGACAGCGACGATAGCGACAATCTTTATCTTAGCCTAAAATAATTTCCAATACTAACCAGTTAAACACTTGTCGGAACCTTGCATTGAAATTTTACTTCGTGTTGGTTTATCGACGGCCACTCGATGACTTTCGCTTAGACGCCATCATTTGAATACATTTCAGCCGCCACTGGTGACGTTTTCCGTGAAACTATACCAGAGCCTTCGTGCTGCTGTGTCCGCTCCGCTGAGATTGCTCTGTGTGGAATCTTTTTCGACCGCTCTTTGCAGAATATCGACCAAAATGGACCACGCGCGCCGGAAAGCAGCTTTCTTGTCTTCAATAAAGTAAGCCCATTAGCCCCGCCCCTTTGTGCTGCTTTCCGGCACGCGCGAGCCATTTCGATCGGATTCTTCAGAGAGCGGTCACTCAGTTCGAGACAGTAGCACGTGTTTGTGAAGGGCGATCCACCAGTTTCAGCCGAAAATCCGCCAGCTTATTAAAGGGCCTCAGTGCACGTTCCGGCTTTGCAGCAGGAGAGTCAAGGTGATGCCTGCTATCAAGATCACCTCAAATCTATCGTGGAGTTCCTACAGGTCCACAAGTATGAGTTTTACCGCAGCCTCCCGGCACGAAGCCTTGCTGCGGGGGCTCCACGATATGAAGGAGGAAGAGCTTATCATCGTCGGCTGGGACCGATACCGGCCCGTGCACCGTGACGTGACACAGTGCACCAAATGCTACAACTTCGGGCATGGCACCCGGAATTGCCACATGGCCGCGCGCTGCAACAAGTGTGGCGAACTGCACCCGACGGATGAGTGCGAAAAGATGGTGAGCCGATCCGAAGTGCGCCAACTGTGGCGAAAAACATCGGACCACTACGAAAGGCTGTCCGAAATGCGCGGAGTTCCTGGAAATCCGAAGGAAAGCATCCACCAAAGCCCATCCAGCGCAGCAGCAGCATCAGTTCAAGTTCCTCCTCCTAGATTCCGTCGGCAGCCGAAGAATCAAACTGACCCACCGGAAGAAACTGGTCTACACTCCGGAGCAGCTGATGCCAATATTTGCACAGCTTGCCACTCGGCTGCATGGCTGCAAAATTCGTATCGACCACTGCCAAAATCTGAAAAAGTGATGTAAACGTTATTTTCCAAAAATGGTGTTAACGAGTACTACTCATCGAGCTCTTTAACAGAAAAATGGAAAACATGCATGTTGTAAAATGGCTGTTCCCAGATTACGGCAGACCAGGTCTCTTGGCATGTTCATTATTGATAATGGCTGCTAGGGTGGGCCTGGTCAACTGGAACGCTTGCTCGCTCAAGAGCCAAAGCATCGAGCTGGCTGATTTCCTCGAGGAGAAAGGAGATCGACGTGGCGTTCATCACTGAAACGCACCTTACACTGGAGGTGAGCGTCCACATCCCGAACTTCCGCATCGTGCGACTCGACTGGCCGTCCAGGGGAGGTGGTGTGGCATCGCCTTCGATATACATCCTGTCGCCTGCTGCCAAGCTTCCAGCTGAATATGATCGAGGCCATCGGTGTCGAAGTGACCACTCCCGTCGGCACAATCACGCTCATTGCGGCGTACTGTCCAACGCAAGCCAAAGCCGGCGATGGATCATCGGCTGCCCTTCGGAGGGCCATCGGCAAGCTTACGCAAAGGCAAGGCCAGTATATCATTGCCGGCGACCAAGTCAAACGTCGTCAAACATCAAGCCATTGGAAACAGTCGCGGCAATCGAAATGGCACCATCTGGAGCAACTCATGGAGGAAGGCCACAACACGATCCTGTGCCCGGATTCCCCACTCGCTGAGTCGGTCCGGTGTCCACGCACCTCGGCCTATACAAAACCAACGAACGACCACGTCTCGCAGCCGGTCGTCTACCATGAGCTCAGTTCGGATCACTACCAGGTGGTGACGGAAGTGGGCTCCTCGGTCAATCGGCATCAGCAGTTCCGAGGAAACCACCACCGAGTCGACTAGGGCCGGTTCCACAGATGCGTGGACAACAACGTTGACTAGGAGGCGTGCCGGCAACGCCTGAAACAATCGATCCTCAGCTGCGTTCCATCGAGGAGGCGATCTCGGTGGCCCGAGAGCAACATTACGCGTACTGGACTGCCTGAGCTTAAGGTACGCTGCAATCCAATCACAAAAATTATCAAGGTCAGAATGGTGGACCTTAAAAATAACGATTTCTCGAATAAGATTCGTACTCTCCCAGATTATGCTAAACCATTTTGGAAAATGACCAAAATACTGAAATCCAAGCCTCGGACCTTTCCACCTTTTATCCCACTAGACAACAATGGCTCTAAGGATCGCTTGATAACTCCTACAGAGAAGTCGCTGAAATAGGTCGTCACTTCGTCAGCTTACAATCTTGGGCAGAACATCGTCCAGTTCACGAAGCAGCCGTCCAATGACGCATTAACATCCATTTGATTCCAAACTATTTCTCGGAGGTTGGAGATCTCAGCTGGTGAATTGACGGCCTATATCAAATCATCACAGACAGCTTGGTTTCCGACGCGGTCGGTCAACTGCTACCAACTGACTCGAGTTACCAACTGACTCGAGTTACCTACGTCCTCAGATGGAAGATTTGTCTCAAAAACATCCGCCATGGCCTTACTCGATGTCGAGAAGGCATTTGACATGTATGGCATGATGGCCTGGTTACAAACTTCAACGCTACAATCTACCACGCCATCTGGTGAAAATCATCAAAAAACCTGCCGGCAGGACATTCCGGATCTCAATCAGTGGGGAGTTCCAATGCGCACAATATCGCAGGCGTCCCCAGGGCAGTATCCTCGGCCCCTGCTTTTCAATCTGTTCACCTCCGACATGCCAGAACCTCCAGAAGGCATTCTGTCTCTGTTCCAGATGACACCTCCATCGTCTAACGGTGAGAGTGATCAGAGCGCTATAGCAAAACTCAACGAGGCCTCGATGCCCTGACAGAGTACCTCACCAGCTGGATTCTGTATCAACGCGGCGAAGACCCAGGTCATAGTTTTCCCCCAAATCCCCAAACATGTTCCGCCTGTGGGCTAAAATCATCCTCAATGGCATGACTGTGGAATGGGCCAATAAGGCTGACTACCTTGACTTGACTATCGACAGCAAGCAATCCATTTCAGCAATAGGTTAACATGATGGTGACAAAATGTAACGTTTTGTTGAAATTACTTTGATCAACCGCCGGTCGTCATTGTCCCTGGAAATAAGCTTCCTGTCTACACATCTCATCCTGTGATCGAATACGGCATCCCGGTCTGGGAGAGCTGCGCTAAAATCCATCACATAAAACATCAACGGACAGGACAAGAACATCCGAGGTCCACCGTCTGGCTGGGATAAAAACATTACACGAACGCTTTGGTGAGAGTAAAGAAAGGTTTACGGTCCGTTGCTTATCCGTGGACTAAGCTGCTATTAGGGCGCTTGTTCCAACTAGGTTATCAAACTTTCTGTAAATTAAATACAGTAGTTAGGCTCAGATTCATAGCAAGTTTTTAAACAAAATAGAACCTTATAAAGATCATTCTGTAGGATTATTCTCAGGAAAACTTTATAATTGTAACACAAAACACATGCAAAGTTGAAGGGCCAAAAGAAACTCCTTTTACTGCCGTAATCTGGAAAAGTGACGTAACAGCCATTTTGCAACATGCATGTTTCCAATTTTCTTTAAAGAGCTCGATGAGTAGTACTCGTTAACACCATTTTGGAAAATGGCGTATACGTCACTTTTCATATTACGGCAGTTTAAAAATAATTTAGAAACACAAACAAATGAAAATAAAATGGGTTTGAGGTATCTACTCCTTTTTGCCTTTCTCGTATACTAAGTATTTCACATGTCTTCTAAAGGAACCACTCATGCCTACATTAAGTATGCGATAAGTAAGCAACGGATCTAGAGATTATTACCAATAATGATTATATGTAGAAATAAGCTCTCTATCACCCCTAATCTTGTTGAATTCTTCCATTTTCGTCCTAAAATAGACATCTGATTCCCTTGTGATGGCGAAAAAAAAAAAAAAGTACTGTTAGCCAAAACAATAAAATTATGAATGGACTTATGAATAAACTATATTATAAAAACTGCATCCTGCAATTTCCTTGTTGGAAAATATTACAGCTTTTCCACACCACAATCTCATTGCACAAAAATTGACACTGACCAGTCGGCGTCAACCAGCCATCCTAATGAGAGCGAGTAAAAACAACGGTCCAAGGCTTTTGATGGTCTCAACCACTCAGCCAACTCTTCGAAACACGCAAGTCTCGTCGACCGCCCCCTTCTCTGCAACCGTGACACTTTCGGTTTCAACCGGTGGAGTGGTGCCCTGTCCCGTATCCCGCTAGGAACAGCTAGCTACCAACCCAGTTCGAGACAGCAACACGTACGGACGTGTTTTTTGCTCGCGCATTTTTTCGAAGTGTATTTTCTCGTTCTTTCGCTGTTTACGTTTTCGCCTGTCGCGTTGGCGTTATTTTCTCCCGACCCGTCATGGGGAGACTCTTGCCGATTCGGTCGCTGGAAAATGCCTAAGCGCACTGCTCTTGGAGAGCGCGGGTAACCCCTCAAGCAGCTTTGCAAACACGTGTTTTCGCCGTTGCGCTTGATGACTCAATCCGCCGAAAAGAGGAAAACAGCAATCGCAGCTGCCGCAGGTGCAACCGAGCGGAAGGAGAAGTCGCCCGTGTTTGTGAAGGGCGATCCGCCGGATTTCGCAAAATTCGCCACTGATCGCTAAGGGCTGAAATGTACTTTTCGGCTCTGCAGCGAGGGCGTGAAAGTGACCGGCCAACAGGGACCATCATCAATCCGTCGTGGAGTTCCTCGAGGTCCACAAGTATAGTCCCACTCGCAGCCACCCCGGCACGAAGCCGCTCAAGGCTTTGCTGCGAGGACTTCACGACATGAAGGAGGAAGAGCTCAAGCAGAGCGAAAGTTGCGGACGAAGCCAGTAGCTCCACAAGATCGCCTCGTCACGACAAGGCGAGGAAATATCGCGACCAGCTTTACCTGATCCATCGGGAGCACGGCTCCACTACCTGGAAGGACCTGAAGCTGGTTGGCGATAAATACACCGTCGTTGACTGGGGAGCGATATCGGCCAGTGCACCGCGATGTCACGCAATGCCAACTGCCTATTTCGGGCACGGCACCGGAACTGCCACATGAAGCCGCTGCACAAGGTGTGCGAACCCATCACGGACAGTGCGACAAAATGGAGGTGGCCGTAAGTGCGCCAACTGTGGCGACAAACATCGGCCACCACAAGGGGCCAAAGCGAGCCGAGTTCCTGGAAATCCGGAAGAAGGCTTCCACAGGACCATTCCGAAGAAGAACCGTGTTCCTGTAATCAACGGGTGAACTTTCAGCCATCCCGGCTCCCCGTCGTGATTCCAATACTCCACCGCTACAGCCGCACAAGCGACTGGCAGCGGCAGCTCACGGTCCAAGCTCCAGCATCGTCGGCCCACCAGCGAATGGCCCCGCTTCCTCCTCCTGGGTTCCGTCGGCAGTCGGAGAACAAGCCGTCCCACCGGAAGAATCTGCCCCGCTGTACACTCCGGAGCAAATGATGCCGATCTTCCGCAGCTCGCCACTCGACTGCGCGCTGCAAACCCGATTCGACCAGGTCTTCACCTTGGCATGTTCATCATTGAAAATGGCTGCTAGGGTGGCCTGGTCAACTCGTTCGCTCGCTAAGAGCAAATCAATCGAGCTGAAGGATTTCCTTAGGAGAAGGAAATAGACGTGGCGTTCATCACCGAAACGCACCACCGGAGGTTAACGTCAACATCCGGACTTCCGCATCGTGCGACTCGACGCCGACCAGGAGGTGGTATATCGCTCTTCGCTACAACATCAACTGTCGTCTGCTTCCAAGCTTCCAGCTCAGTGTCATCGAGGCCATCGGTGTCGAAATCACCACTCGGTCGGCACAATCGCCTCATCGCGTACTTCCAACGCAAGCCAAAGCCGGCGATGGATCATCGCTTGCCGGAGGGACATCGTCAAGCTGACGCGGAGGCAACCAGTATCATTCCGGCGACTTGAATGCCACATCAAGCCTGGGGCAACAGTCGCGGCAATCGAAACGGCACCATCTGGACAACGACATGGAGAAGCCACTACACGATCCTGAGCGATTCCCCACTCGGCTGAGTCGGTCCGGTGCCCGCACGCTCGACCTCTACGTAAAAACCTGGAGTGACCCGTCTCGCAGCCGGTTGTATACCAGGGCTCAGTTCGGATCACTATCCGGTGGTGGCGGAACTGGGCTCCTCGGTCAATCGGCACCAGCATTCAGCGGAACTACCACCGAGTGAACTGGCAGCTTTCCAGCAGTGCGTCGATAACACCGTCGACTACGAGTGCGTCCGGAACGCCGAGAAAGTACCGCGCAGCTGTGCGCTATCGAGAGGCGATCACGCGGCCCGAGAGCAACACGACCGACGGCTCGGCAGGTAACAACTCCTTAAACATCGATACACTCACCAAAGATTTGATTCGATTGCGGAATGTCACTCGCAGGCGGTTTCAGCGCTGGACTGCCTGAGCTTAAACACGCTGCAATCGAATCTCAAAAATTATCAAGGCCAGAATGGTGGACCTCAGAATAACGACTTCTCGAATAAGATCCGCACTCTCCCAGATTACTAGAAGCCGTTCTGGAAAATGACCAAAATTCTAAAATCCAAGCCTCGGCCCATTCCACCTTTAGTCCACTGACACTAATGGCTAAGGATCGCTTGATAACTCCTGCAGAAGGTCGCTGAAATGGTCGTCACTTCGTCAGCTCACACAATCTTGGGCAGAACATCGTCAGTCCACACGAAGCAGCCGTCAACGAGCATGCTAACAACATCCATTTGATTCCCAACGACTTCTCGGAGGGTAGATCTCACTGACGAATTGACGGCCTATATCAAATCGTCGAAGAAACATGAAGAGGCCCCAGGCTTCGACAGCATCCTGAATCTCGAGCTCAAACACTGAGTGCTCCGTTCTTTGAGCACCTCTCGCTTATCTTTAATCAGTGTCTCCGGCAGCTTCGCTTCCCATCGTCCTGAAGTCAGCGAAAGTCATCCCATCCGGAAGCCTGGAAGGATCCTCCCCCAAAGTTATCGACCCATCAGCCTTCTCTCAGGGTTATCCAAGCTATTCGAAAAGCTATTCATCATCGTTACTTAGGTCTGCCGAAAATCTCAACATCTTGCTCGAGGAACAGTTTGGTTTCCGACGCGGTCGGCAACTGTACCATGACCCGAGTTACCAACGTCCTCAGACGGAACAAGTTTTCTCGAAAACATCCGCCATGGCCTTACTCGATGTCGAGAAGGCATTTGTGCATGGCGATGGCCTGGTGACAAACTCAACGCTACAATCTTCCCAGCTACCTGGTGAAAATCATCAACAACCTGTCGCAAGGACATTCCGGGTCTCAATCAGCGGGCAGGTTCAATCGCACAACATCGTCGCAGGCGTCCCCAGGGCAGTATCCTCAGGCCCTGCTTTCAATCTGTTCCCTCCGACATCCAGAACCTCCAGAAGGCGGCATTCTGTCTCTGTTCAGATGACACATCCATAGTCTACAACGGTAGAGTGATCAGAGCGCTAGTGGCAAACTCCAACGAGGCCTGGATGCCTGGCCACCTCACACTGGAAGATCTGTATCAACCGGCGAAGACCCAGGTCATCATTTTCCCCACTCCAAATCCCTAAACTTGTTCCGCCTGGGGACTGTAAAATCATCCTCAATGGCACGACTGTGGAATGGGCCAATGAGGCCGCTACTGTGGATTGACCTCGACAGCAAGCTTATTTTTAGGCAACAGGTTGACAAAACGGTGACAAAGTGTAACGTCTTGTTGAAACTACTGCCTTTGATCAACCGCCGGTCGTCATTGTCCCTGAAAAATAAACTTGCTGTCTGCAAGCAAATCATCCTCCTGTGATCGAATATGGCATGCCGGTCTGGGAGAGCTGCGCTAAAACCCACCACCTCAACTTCAACATAAAACAAATTCCTGAGGATGATCCTCAACACCCCTCCAGGACAAGAACATCCGAGGTCCACCGTCTGGCCGGAATAAAACCTTACATGAACGCTTTGGTGTAAGAGAAAGAGTTAGGGTCCGTTGCTTGCATTCGGATCAGGCACCAATTAGGGCGCTAGTTCCAATCTAGGTTATCAAATTTTTTATTTGAAATATTAGTGTACATAGTAGTTAGGTTATTAATTTTAAAAAACACACCAGCGCCTCCTAAAGGCCGTCAGTACATTATTTTAAAAATTAAGTAATAGCATAATAATAATAATAATAACAATAATTGAAATGAAGTTGGAGGGCCAACCGCCGATCACTGTACATATAAAATGATTGTAGAACAAAACATGTTTTTAAATAAAGAAGAATTTTACTACTACTACTGTCCGTATCCTTTCCTCACTATATTTGCTGCTTTTTTTGTGTCATTTGATCGCCAAACGCCATCCAACCGGCGTGTTAGTTTATTGAGGGGCATTTATTGACTAATCGATAGAAATGTAATCGAATTCAATTGAATTAGATTTAATTTTTGCCACTTTCCGCCGTTCTCCTCTCCGGTTGGGTTGCTCTGTGCCGCGACGCAGCCTGGGACGTGGTCTCATTGTCTGGCAGGTCCGGGCACGATTGGTAATTTATCATTGCTTGAGTGGGAATATTGGTGACAGACATCCAACCGCAGCCACAGAGAAGTTTTCTTTTGGCTTGCTGCTTTACGGTTTTCACACCCTACCGGACGCGGCGCGCACGTTTATCGTTCGTTCAGGGCTGCTTTTATTGCCATTTTTGATGGGCTAATTAAAATAAACTTAACGACAGGTGCAATCACAGGTACAAGATCGGTATCTGTCGCGTGAGCAGTAAGCGAGACGGAAAATCATGAACCGTTGGATTGTCGACCGAGTGGAATTATGGGAACTCTGCCGTCCGGTCGGAAAGCGTATCAAACGGGTGACAGTTATGGAAGTTATGTAATGGTCTCGCAATTTGTACTGTCATTTTCCGCGGTGAAACTCTTTGAGCTGATTATGGAAAAGTGAACGGCAATAGTAGCGGTATAGTACATTTAAAAACTATAACCTTAAAATTATTACTCTTACGTAGATTGGTGGCGCGATACTTGCATCTGTTCCGTTTCAGATTTCGAAAAAATACAAATCTCATTCGATCATTTTTGTTTTTTTGTTTTCCGCGCTCCTGATTTTTCCGCCTAATAAACGTTAATTGATTGTTGTATCACCGTATCTAACACAGTTTCTGTCTTCCCGCCAGTAGTCTTACCTTCACAATCGACTGACATCTCTGAGGCCGCTAGATCGATGGATGTTTTCCTTCGAAAATGCCACAGCTATCGGTGCGTGTTATCAGTCGGTCGGTACACGATAGATCGCTATGCATTGTGCGCTATAAAGTGCTATATACGTACCGATAACAGTGCGTTTCGGTAATTGCGACAACCGATGGACACAGATGGACGTTATCAGTCACACCGTTCAACAACCGTTCCTTCGCGGACGGTATCGAATCTTGATCGATCACCATCATCATCATCAGCACAATCGTCTCCAATCAGCTATCGACCATCGATAATAGGGAGTCAACTTTTTCGATTTCAATGCGCAATCAATCACACTGGATGGTGCTTAAAGGCAGTTGGCAAACATCCCAGGTATTGAGTAGAGTGGTATTTTCAGTCCGCAGCAACGTCTCGGTTACACCCTTGAGAAATCAATATAGCACTCATATTCAAACGCCTCCAAAACACATCAAACTTTTCAGAAAGGACGAGCCCACATTCAGCCTATTCTAAAACGGTAACAATTGGTTTTGAATTTGATATTCCTTCTCATTGTACTTTCACAGCTTATTCCATCAGTTCCTCTTGCATTATTCTGAGATTTGCTTTTCATGGTAGCAACAAACAATGATGTAGCAAAGACCAAAATCTTTTCTCTGCACGAAAGCACTATACCGACGCGGTATCAAATTTCTACAAGAAGACTGTATACATTAATGAGGTGCGCTTACCGTTTGTGCATAATGTACAGTTTATCAACTTGAGGGTAGCCATGGTCTAGTTTTTTATTCATGATTTCAACTATTTTGAAATAGATTGATAGGAAAATTTAGCACATCTATATTGATTGGCTGAATTAATTTATAATCAAATCCTCTGGCTTCACATTGTTTCTATGTATTTAAGAAAAGGTGAACATTTTTTTCATAACCAGGAAAACCATTAAACTTTGGAAAGTTTTTATGGAAACTAGAATTTTATGATGAAATGTGCAAATGTGGAAATGGAAAGAAAGGAAATATATATATGCAAATATTTATATTTTTCACAGATAGTCAAGCAGCATTCTGGCACTTGTCTGGGAATGCATTCTATCATTAACAATACGTAACTTCTAG
>NC_085141.1:256144178-256190653 GCF_024139115.2 Armigeres subalbatus
CTAGAAGTTACGTATTGCTTCAAGAAATCTGATTTCTCGCCATACCACCGCGGGAACGTGAATTTCTGCTCGAACCATCTGAAACGGAATTTTTCGAAATGTCGCATATGCTTACCACCCTTTTGGTCAGCGACCGTTTTCGACCCCGCAGTCCAGCTTCGAGGCAATTTCCCGGCGGTTCACGTGGCCGACCGGAGAGAGGGTGCGAACGTTATTTTCCGCGCCCTCATGCAGGAATAGAGCAACGAGCTGTAATTCAACTGAGAGCAGAAGCCAGTTAGTTGACCAACGTTCCGGTCGTCAACCGGAAATAGCTGCAAAAAGTCTTTCGAGCTGGATTCGAAACCAACGGCCCCAGCGGTGCAAGGCGCGCACGGTAACCCCTACACACTACCTTCAAGTGAGGCGACCGCCGCGAGAACTAAACACGATAGCCGCCAGAAACCGATGTATGCCCAGGAGGCGTCGATGGCGTGAAGCACGACGGCAACTATTGAATAAGCTGCCTTTTCGTAGTCCGCAGTAGGGGCGCCCGCCGAACCGTGCGTACATGCATGTTTTCATAATTCCAAGCACTTGCGGTTTGGCCCTAGCCTGGAGTTAAACTGTTAATTACCACATGTTTCTGACAGCCTCTTCCGCTCGTTTATGCGTCTCGTTTATGCGTCGGTAGTCGGCAAGTTAATTACACACCCCCAGTCACCAGTAGTCTCAACGCGAATTCATCGCATGCTTTGTTAGATACAGGGAATGAGAGAAGAGTAGGTTCATAAGAGTATGTAATCGATAAAGAAGAGAAGAATTGAGGAAAATTAAACGAAGAAGAAATGGCTTTTCTTTCGAAAATATATATTAAGCCTCTTTAGTGGAATGTATTAAACCGTCTAAGACGAATTGGCACTGTCCATTTAATTCCTTCCACTAGTTAATTTTCGTTATCTTTGTAGATACGTATTTCTCTCTGACCACAACTGTGTACACAACTGGTTGTAATTTGACTCCCTACTTTTTCTTTGTGAGTGGTCGAAAACAAATGTTTAAATCCGAAGAAGTGTTTGAACAGCTTATCGAATGAGAGAAATCTAATGAGGTGAAGGGAGAAGGTTTTTTCAATGTTTTGGTCGTTTTATTTTATTAGTTTGTGGTCCATTTACTGGGAAGGTTGGCTTCGATTTCCAACCATTAATAGTCATTCGACGAAGCTGTTCGAAGGGTTTTGAACCGAGTTCCGGTGATGATAACTACCGCGAAGATAATAACCCTGCTGTCGGCGGGAAATCAATAGTTCTAATGGTTATTTTTTTTATTGCTGACGTACAGTCGTAAAAGCCCCCACGCTCCCCTGCCAGCCCACTTCCGTTTCCCTCCCAGTCACCTGGGAAAATCCTGAACCCTCCTTAAGGGTCTCAGGTCAAACCCACAATCGCGGTAGATGGTCTCCTTTTGGGAGTGGCGCTTACAATTTTACTTGAAACCCGGAACTCGTGAGGCTGACGGTTGCAATTGGCCATAGTTGAGTAAACCATGAACATAAATAGCGGGTTGCTCCACTGGCGCGGCACTGTTAGTGGAGACCGTGAACGAAGAATTCCAGGATCAGTAGTTGCTTCATGGGTTCAAGGGCATTACAGAAGCTCTGACATCAGACGCAAATAGGGAATCAATTTCGTCGATGCGACATGAACAAACGACAAAAAAGCAACCACCATGTTTCTTTTGTTTTGCCGAAGATAATAACAAAAGATCCGAAAATTCTTGTCCACGACAAAAAAGAACACAATTTTGTCGTTAACTTTTCATTCCGTTATTTGCATTCCCTCTAGAGCAAATTTTTGTTTTATGCTATCGTAGTTTCTATCATGGAAATATTCGAGAACTAACACGATTACAAAATTAGCCTCGTATTCTCGGAATATCATCGTATACGTGCAAATGATTCTTGTTGCGTCAGTCAGGTTCTGACAAAGGCTTGTTGCAGAAGCGTTTGTCATACAAACTCTGTTGGTGACAAAGGTATATTGTTAGCGTTACTCGAATATTGATTCCCTGGACGTAAATAATGTAAAATTCAAGCTACTCCTGAAAGTATGAACGCGATGAAGTACTCATCTGCACAGAAATCGAGACGAAGTAATAATGGCCAACGAAGAAAGATAGTTCGTAGATAATTGTAAGAAACAAGGCCATTATCCTGCAAAAATGGCGATGGAACAGCAGGACAAGCAACTATGTGCGGAGTATCTGCAATGGTGATGTTAAAGAACGGGAATGCTAGTTCGGACTCAGGATCCACCTGGCATATGTCCTGATGTGCCAACGGTTTTGTGAAACTGCAGCAATGTCGCATCCCGTTGGAACTGCCAATGCCAATGCAATGGTTGAATGATGTGCATAAAGCAAAAGGGTATGATGAACTACAACTAGAAGAAGGTCCAATCGAAGTTTAAATGTACTGCAGATTCCAGAACTGGCAACAAACCTTCTTCTGTCAGCAAGATATGAAAAGGTCATCGGTAGACTTCTCTGCTGACCAATGCAAATGGTCTGGTAGTCATATGGCTACTGCTTCTGCCTCATGCAGGAAGTCGGGTTCAATCCCAGGCTGTCTGTTCCATTCTATTACTTTGCATCTTTCTACATTTCATGTTCTAGCATCGCTAGAAATGGAAGCTAGTCTCCATACCGTTTCCATTTTATCCTATACCTTCAACTTGACTATTCTGCAGTAGAATGATCACTTCCTTTTAAACATAATATTTGGATAAATAAGTTATATCTAAATATTTGCTCATCGTGTACTGGCAGATGTCAATAATCAGTAAACGTGAATTCTTGTTAAAGTATGCTATGACAAATATTTGTCGATTAGACAAACAGTGTACTGAATGCTTACCTAGAACGCATGACAACAAAAATAACTACTTGGAATGTAATTTTATTCAAAAACTAGTCACCCCGGCAGACGTTTATCCCTGCATAGTAGGAGAAAATTTTTCTACCCCACTCGTGATTTTGCATGTGGAAATATATAAAACGATAACGCACATACCTGCTGAAGGAATGAAGAAAATCCATCCAGCCGCTTTCGAGTTATGCGGTTACGAACACAGACCATTTTATTTTTAAACATAGAAGATAGAGGAAGAATATGAAGTCACACAACTTGTTGCTCTGCAGCTATTGACCGTATGGAGCCTGTAGGATTACTTCACTGGAATACAAACTCATTCCAAGATGGGGTCACACAACTTGTCAATGCTTCAATAACTGCCTCCATTACGTATGGAGTTCGTAGACTACCCATAACGCATGACAACAACAAGAACTACTTGACATGCTAACTTATTCCACCCATGACAACACCAAGAACTAATTGGAATGCAAACTTATAACAAGGTGAAGTCACAATTTGTTAAATCCGCGCCTGCGATGCCAGTATGCAGAAGAGGGCCCTACCGAGGAACGGTAGACCTCCAGCATACTGGTGGAGAGCTACGACCTCAGACCTTCGGTCGCCCTGCCTTGAGGCCAGGCGAAGGATGCGACGAGCTCACTCTGAGCAGGACAGGTATGAACGCCTTTTCCAAGGATTCGTAACGCTCACTCAATCTCAGGAGCACAGGATGAACAACGAAAACAGATTCATCCTGGGCTTGAAGAATGCTTGCTTTGGTCTCATCGAACAGAAAAGTCGAAAACATGTACATTACATACAGCTTCGTAGTTCAACGTCACATTTGCGTACAACCCGATTGGGCTGCACCTTTGAGTTTTTTTATTATGTGAGGCTTCAAGTAGTTGGAAGAGTTGGAAGGGACGGAAGTAGAGAATAATGTGACCAATGTAGGTGATTCTGATGTACTTTGATGAAAATGGTCGCGACCACAAGTCTTGTAAATTTGTTGGTCCACATCTAAACAATATCATCCTTATATCCCCAAAAGCTACGCCAATGGCCACTCTTACCTGAATTTTAATGCGGTACAACCATATTGATTTTTCCACTTTGTTTCCACCCCTCGAGAGAAACTGATTAACACGATTTCGCCAATTCCCCACAGATGACTCGTCGATGTCACTTCGAACTGGTCGAACAGGACTCCGTTGCCAAGTCCTCGTCATCCGTCCTCGTCGGCCACGTCGGCGGCCGCTGGTCTCAGAACGTGCTAATAATTTCAAAGGTACAAATGGAGGTGGAACTGCATCTGTCACGCCCAGTGCCTGCAGGGTAAGTGAAAGATAATTTAATCGGAAAATTTCTGCTCGTTTTCTTGTTCCTTGTTCAACACGCCGAGCGAGGCGAAGCACCACTGCCGGGCGGTGTGTGTACATGTGCCTCTTGCTGTCACCTGGTATCTGTTGATTGCACAACGTTCCGTTTTCATTTTTCTTGCAGGGCTGATTTATAACTGCGGTGGGATGCAGATATAACATAGAAAATTCTTTAGGTAAAATTTTGGCGCCAGTAAGATAATGCCTTCGACTAGTTCGGCGTGCAAACACTCAGCATCTAACCCGTATGTTTCATTCGAAACAATGAAGTGAAATTCACTGCTGATTATAAACTGCACCCTCAATTTGGTTGCGGAAAGAGAAAAACTTTTTATCAGAGCTTGAAATAGGGTACTCTGTCTTCTAGAATTATATGTTTAGGATGAACATATTTCTATTGTCTACGAAACATTCATGCCTTCAAATCTGTCACATTTACATTTTGATATTTACCCGTGATTGGCTCTTTTTAGTTTTATTTTAGCCATATACCAAACCTGTTGTGCTATCACAAGTTGTAATATGAAACGCGAAGCATCAACAAATGGTTTTCGATACAACACAGTTTCTATCGGTTTAAAAAAACGAGCTCCAGAGGGTATGACATGGCATAAAACATGTTCTTTCATTAGGTCTGTTCATCATTTCTGTGACGCACCCTGTAATCTTTCATCCTGGTTGTTTTTCCCGAAGACTGCTGGAAGCTGGATAGACGTAAGCAGAAGTGCGCTACAGGTGTGCAAGATCGTGTTCAGATATTTCCTTCCCAGTTGACTTTCGGTTGATATCGGTCCAGCGTGGCCCATCGGGATAGCTCAACGAACGCCTCTAAGGATCGAGTTCTCTCGTCCCGTCTACGTGGGGGCATGTTTTAGTTTGCGAAAGAAGGTTTTTTTTTCGCCTCACCTGTGCTCCCGCTCTTCTCGGTGCTGCTTTTTGCTTCCATCCGGATGCTCAACTTTTCCATCAGCGGCAAAATGGCAAACTAACGAGAAAAGTACTATCGCAGTTGAATTAATTCATGCATTTGTGCCTCGCGGATGAAAAGATACGCTTCCGCCTTGGTGCATACTTGAGAGGCAGAACTTTTCACTAATGCAGTTAATTTCCGTTACCCTGCCGGCTCTATATCTCTTTGAGGTCTTGTGAGGGTGGCGACCGCCCGAGCGGCCGAGGGAGGGCGGACTTTATAAAGACAAGTTTTGCAGGCCAACTTAACACGCATCGTTGGGTGTAATGGTGTCTGGGCTGCTAAGCCAGCGTGTGCTGTAATTTTTGAAAGTTAACCTGTGTGTAAGAGTTCATTAAAATAACTGACTTAATCTAGCTTTGTTCCGTCTCTGCCCGTAGGGGAGCTACTACTTGTTCAGCAGAAGGAAAACTAGTTCATGTACAGATACTCATCAAAGTTGTTGGAAACTTTGAAATTTCAATGCATGAGAGCTAGCTTATATTATAATCTAAGATTAAGTTTGCCATAACTCTGAGGAAATATAGCTTAATCCGTCGATTTAATATTGCTGAAGAAACCATTGGATCAAAAAGTTGCGCACTGTGACATAATTTGCTAACGATTCAAAAGACATTGTCTATTATTATTTTTTGCTGGGTTTATCCAGTCTTTCTATAATATAGGATATAAGAAATGATAAAACCAATCCAGTGATGTGGGAGTCCAATAGTTTTATATAATGGTTACAAGTTACCATGAAATAATGAAGTCTACTTCAATAATAGCTGAATCTTTGGTTGATAGATACACATAGGTTGAAAGCCACAATAGTTAATTCGATTTTTGCGTTGCGAACGAAGGCAGGTTCTTCAACTCAACAGCCGATGAAAACTCATGGCTCATTTAATTTCTTCCACGAACCGTCGCCCAACTACACCATATACGATAGATAGCTTTTCGTACAGCGGCGAATCTCTACTGACTTGTCTTACAGAGTTCAAAGTATGTACGATTTTCTATGCGGTTCCGAATTTCTCTGCTGATGTCGTTAACAGTACATTTTTTTAAACATCCTCCATTTCTACGGATGGCTACGTTGGCCTCTTCCTATCATGTACTTCGTTTTCGACGTTCTGATGACTAGTGCGATCTGCTTAGCATCCGCTTACGTTTGATGTACGCTGCTCATTTTCACAAAGTGTTATGCCATAATATCAATGTCATCTGCTAAACCAAAAGCCTGAACGGATGAAAGAATAGAAAGGACGATGTTGAATAGCAGGCGCACGAAAGACCATCACATTGACGCTTCATGCGTGTTTTTCAAGTTTTAGGGAGATTCTCTTAGAACTCTCGAGCTTCACAACACCTGAGCCATCGCTCCATTAGCCAGCCGTGGTCAGTTTATCTGAACACCCGTGTTCGTGCATTAGCTGCCATAGCTGGTCACGATCGATTTGTACCATTTCCGATTGGATGGTAACGGATAGATACGGTCTCCTACGGCAATTAGCAAATCAATGGAATGTACACACGGTCAAGCAGTTTGACCAACATTGATCGGCACCTCCTCGTTTGCTCAAATATCCACCAAGTTTTACTCAACAGCGGCACGAACAATCAATTTATCTGACCAACAATAGCACACACGAACGACCGAAGCGCCAACTTGAGCAATTCAACCATCAAAAATATATGGGGGGTTTGTGCAACTTCTCACTACAAATGCTCAAACATGTTCGGCGAACTGACTCCACCCCAAACTCAAACCAAAATCAAACCATTTTAATTTTTCCAACTGAGCCGCTAACTGTCAAATTGGTTGGAGCCGAGCAATTTACACACGTTCAAACAAAGTAGCAACCGAAGCGTTTTCTTGACGGTTATGTGGAGTCAATGTTCGTCAAACTGTTTGGACTGGTGTACGTTGCATAACACTCACCTCATCCATACTACCTCTTTCTCAACACGTAATTTCGCTTGGCCAATAGTATCGAAGTGTTTGTTTACTAGCCTATGATTGTTAAACGGCTCATATTGATAGCGTATCCCGGGAAGAAGCTATGAACAGAATAACAAAACATGATATGGATCTTGATTGATATAAGAGATAAAAAAACAGGCCACAATATCAAAAATTTGCACTGAAATATCATTTAAATATCAAGATATGCTATGGATAAGAACAAACTAATGGCACTTGGATATCGATTACTTATTACAAATAACATATCTTGATATCCTCAAGATATTTTAGTGCAAAATATTGATATTGTCGCTGGATCTTTTATCTCTTATCAATCATGTCAATATCTCATTTTGCTATCTTATCAACATTTGATATTATTGAGTCATTTTCGTCTACTCGGGATGGCTATTCGGTCTGAGTAGCGCTTAGTTTTGTCCCACACACTTAGATAACAATATGCGACTGATTGTCGCCATGCACTCTTTTCAAGTTAAGATTATCGACTTTCGTCTCACTTTTCACTTTTCACTTTTCACTATGTGGGAAAACGATTTAAAATATCGAAAGCATGTGTTTTGAGGAAGAGAATATTTATGAAATATGCAAAAAGAACATCCGTCTGCTTCTGGAGGCAATTGATCAGTAGGTGTTTTCGGTCTTCAATATCGTTCTACGGCTGGATCCGATTCAATTTGGTGGTTCAGCAGTCTCTTTTCACAATCGCCAGATTCTCACCATTGTTGCATTGTAGGCCCACTTCCAGTTGGAATCCGCCACTCTTCATCGTAATGTTGAGCTGTATTCGAAATTTATTCGCCATCTAGACTGATTCTCCCGTCAAACGTTTTCCGCGATCGTTCTGCTGTCATCGAGAATCTTGCTGGTTTGTCCAACGCCAACTGCCTGAAGCGTTTTTGTCGCCACAGTTACTGTTAGCGGTACCGTACGCTACTGGTTAAACTGGTACGTTTCGGCTTACACGACCTCTTTACCCCCAGTATGTTCCGAGATCTCTCTGGTATATCCAAATTTGATTTCTGCAACCATGAGGATTTGTTTGAATCGCGACTGATTGCTGCTTCCCAATCAGCAATTCCGAGTTAAAGTTTGAGAGCAAACGATAACTCGTTTTGATGCTGTGAAATCGCCGAATATGATTACTTAATTTGATATCTGGCTGTTTAACGGTGGTTAAAATAACAAAATGTATAGCAGAAAATCTGATCAGACATCAAATCGAAAACTATTCCTGCTATCGATGAGGAGTAAATCGAAAACTAAATTGATATTGGTTCCTAGATAAAAACAAAATATACTTTTACTGTTTCTATTGAATGCACTCACAGACGACACAATGATTGACATACTTTTGGCCACGCTTTTACACTGCGTACTCTATGTGCGTCGCCTTGATCAATGTATCAGTTTATCGGAAATCGTTTTGCATAGTTACCATAGCTGGTCCTGACTGATTGTATCATATGCGGCTTTGAAGTCGATAAATAGATGATGTGTGGGCACGTTGTATTCGCGGCATTTCTGCAATACTGACTATGGCGAACACCTGACTGTGTAGAGCGTTCACCATAAATCCCGCGTACTGCTCCTCAGAACTCTTGCAATTGGTGTTAGTCGGCATAAAATTTGGGAGATACCTTGTAGGGGCGTTCAGCAATGTGATTTGCGGTATTGCCACAATCCACTTATCGCCCTTTTGTAGATGGGACACGACACCTTCCATCCACTCCTGCGCAGAACCTCATCCTCCCAAACCTTGGTAATCACCCAGTGCAGCTTCTAGCCAGTGCTACCACCGTGTTTAAACAGCTCTCCTGGTAGTGGTCAACTCAGGGTCTGTTGTTTTTCAGCCGCCGATCTCTCCTCCACTAACTGCCTACATTCGCCGTCATACCAGTCGTTTTCCTCTGATCACCGGGGGCACTGTGCCTAGTGCAGCGGCTGCGTTACTTTCGATGGCGGATCGAATATCTTTCCAGCCATCTTCAAGAGACGCTGCGCCTAGCTGCTTTTTCCGTTGGGAGTGCCACTTCCAGCTGGCCAAGGTAGTCTTAGGCTATTGGGTTACTCAGTCTGCCCCTAGCCGCCCATTACGTTAAGCCTTGCGGGAACCTGACGCGTGTTGTCCACCGGTGAAGTTTTGAGCGCAGACATACTCGCAACGAGGTAGTGGTCGATTCAATATCGTGACTGGAGTAAGTGCGTACGTTCGTGATGTCGGAGAAAATTTACTGTCGATTAGAACGTAAGTCGATTTGGTTTTTCGTTACTGATTAGGGTGATTTAACCATGTGGTATATTGCGTTGGGGAAGAAAGTGCTTCTGGACTCACCATCCGCGAGGAGGCTGCAAAGATTAGTGCATCGAGGCCGTTGTCGTCAAGAGGCTCGGAAGCCCTCCTTTCAAGAGGCCTGGAAGCCTCCTTCAAGAGGCCTGGCAGCCCTTCAAGAGGCCTGAAGCCTCCTTTCTCTCAAGAGGCCTGGAAGCCTTCAAGAGGCCTGGAAACCTCTTCAAGAGGCCCCTTCCAAGAGGCCCGGAAGCCCCTCAAGAGGCCCGGGCCTCCTTCAAGAGGCCCTGGCCTTCCAGGCCTGGAAGCCTCCTTCAAGAGGCCTGGAGCCTCCTCAGGGCCCGGGAAGCCTCCTTCAGGCTCGGGAAGCCTTCAAGAGGCCTGGAAGCCTCCTTCAAGAGGCCTGCCTCCTTTCAAGAGGCCTGAAGCCTCCTTCAAGAGAGGCCTGGAAGCCTCCTTTCAAGAGGCTCAGCCTCCTTCAAGAGGCCAGCCCGAAGCCCTTCAAGACGCCTCGGAAGCCCCTTCAAGAGGCCCGGAAGCCCCTCAAGAGGCCCGGAAGCCTCCTTCAGAGGCCTGTGCCTCCCCTTCAAGAGGCCCAGCCCCCTCCCTTCTCAAGAGGGCCCCGGGAAGCCTCCTTCAAGGCCCGGCCTCCTTCAGGCTCCTGGAAGCCCTCTGCCCCAGCCTCCTTCAAGAGGCCTGGAAACCCCCAAGAGGCCCGGGCCTCCCTCAAGAGGCCCGGCCTCCACCAAGAGGCCTGGAAGCCTCCTCAGGCCTCGGGCCTCCTTCAAGAGGCTCGGAAGCCCTTCAAGAGGCTCGGGAAGCCTCCTTCGAGGCCTGGAAGCCCTTCAAGAGGCCCAGCCCTCAAGAGGCTCGGAAGCCTCCTTTCAAGAGGCCTCGGAAGCCTCCTCTTAAGAGGCCCGCCTCCTCAAGAGGGCCTGCAGCCTCCTTCAAGAGGCTCAAGCTCCTTCAAGAGGCTCAGCCTCCCCTTCAAGAGGCCCAGCCTCCCTTTCAAGAGGCTCAGCCCCTTCAAGAGGCCTGAAGCCTCCTTCAAGAGGGCCTGGAAGCCTCCTTCAAGAGGCCTCAGCCTCCTTCAAGAGTCTCAAGCCCTTCAAGAGGCCTGAAGCTCCTTTCAAGAGGCTTCTGAGGCCCGGAAGCCTCCTTCAAGAGGGTCTGCAGCCCTTCAAGAGGCCTGGAACCTCCTTCAAGAGGCCTCAGCCTCCATTCAAGAGGCTCGGAAGCCCTCCTTTCAAGAGACTCTGGAAGCCTCCCTTCCCAGAGGCCCGAAGCCTCCTTTCTCAAGAGACCTGGAAGCCCTTTCAGAGGCCCGGAAGCCTCCTTTCAAGAGGCTCGGAAGCCCTTCAAGAGGCCTCGGGAAGCCTCCTTCAAGAGACCTCGAAGCCTCCTTCTCAAGAGGCCTCGGAAGCCTCCCTTCAAGAGGCCTGGAAGCCCCTTCAAGAGGGCCCGGAAGCCTCCTTCAAGAGGCCCGAAGCTCCTTTCAAGAGGCCTCGAAGCCTCCCCTTTCTAAGAGGGGCTCGGCCTCCTTTCAAGAGGCCTCGGAAGCCTCCTCAAGAGGCTCGAAGCCTCCTTTCAAGAGGCTCTCCCAGCCCCTTCAAGAGGGCCTGGCCCTCCCAGGGCCTGGAAGTCCTTCAAGAGGCCTGGAAGCCTCCTTCAAGAGGCCCGGGCCTCTTCAAGAGGCCCGGAAGCCCTCTTCAAGAGGCTCCCAGCCCTTCCAGAGGCCCGGAAGCCCCTTGAGGCCTGGCCTCCCTTAAGAGGCCCAGCCCTTCACAGGGCCCGGGCCTCCCTCAAGAGGCCCGGAAGCCTCCCTCCAAGAGGCCTCAGCCTCCCTCTCAGAGGCCTGGAAGCCCTTCAAGAGGCTCTCAAGAGGCCTGGCCTCCTTCGCGCCTGGAAGCCTTCAGGCTCAAAGCCTCCCTTCAAGAGGCCTCCCTTCAAGAGGCCTCGGAAGCCCCTTTCAAGAGGCCTGGAAGCCTCCCTTTCAGAGGCCTGGAAGCCTTCAAGAGGCCTGAAGCCCTCCTTCAAGAGCCCCAGCCCCTTCAAGAGGCTCCCAGCCCCTCTTTCAAGAGGCTCAGCCCTTCAAGAGGCCTGGAAGCTCCTTTCAAGAGGCCTGAGCTCCTCAAGAGGCAGGCCTCGGTGCCTCCTTCAAGAGGCCTGCTCCTTCAAGAGGCCCGAGCCCCTCTCAAGAGGCCTGGAAGCTCCTTCAAGGCCCGGAGTCTCAAGAGGCCCGGGCCCCTCCCTCTCAAGGCCCGGGTGCCTCCTCAGAGGCCCGGGCCTTCAAGAGGCCTCAGCCTTCAAGAGGCCTCGGGTGCCTCCTTCTCAAGGCCGGGAAGCCCTTCAAGAGGCCCAGCCCTTCCAGGCCCCGGCCTCCTTCAAGACTCTGGAAGCCTCCTTCAAGAGGCCTGAAGCCCTTCAAGAGGCCTGGAAGCCTCCTTCTGAGGCCTCGAAGCCCCTTCAAGAGGCCTGAAGCCTCCTTCAAGAAAAGGCCTGGCCTCCCTTCAAGAGGCAGGCCTGTGCTTCCTTCATTGACACTGAGGCCTCCCTTTCAAGAGGCTCCAGCCTCCTTCAAGAGGCCTGGAAGCCTTCTTTCAAGAGGCTCAGCCTCCTTTCAAGAGTTTTGAAGCCTCCTTCAAGAGGCCTCCTGAAGCCTCTTTCAAGAGGGGTCAGCCCTTTCAAGAGGCTCAGCCCTCCCTCTAAGAGGCCAGCCTCCCTTCAAGAGGCTCGAAGCCCCTCTGCAGGCCCTCCGGAAGCCCTTCAAGTGTCCTGAAGCCTCCCTTTCAAGAGGCCCGGGCCTCTTCAAGAGGCTTTCAAGAGGCCCAGCCTCCTTCAAGGGCCTGCAGCCCTTTCAAGAGGCTCGGAACCTCCTTCAAGAGGCCTCGGAAGTCCCAATCAAGAGGCCTCAAGCCCTTCAAGAGACCTGAGGCCTCCTTCAAGAGGCCTGGAAGCCTCCTTCAAGAGACCCAGCCTCCTTCAAGAGACCTGGAAGCCTTCAAGAGGCTCAGCCTCCTCAAGAGGCCCGCCAGCCTCCAAGAGCCTGGCCTCCTCAAGAGGCCTCAGCCTTCAAGAGGCCTCGGAAGCCTCCTTCAAGAGGCAGCCTTCAAGGCAGGCCCGGAAGCCTCCTTCAAGAGGCCTGAGCCCCTTCAAAGAGGCCCAGCTCCCTTCAGGCCTCGGAAGCCCTCCCTTCAAGAGGCCCGGAAGCCTCCTTCAAGAGGCTCCTCAGCTTCCCTTCAAGAGGCCCGGGAAGCTCTTTCAAGCCTTCTTCAAGAGGCCTCGGAAGCCTCCTTCAAGAGGCAGGCCCGAAGCCCTCCCTTTTAAGAGGCCCGGAAGCCTCCTTCAAGAGGCTCAGCCCCTCTCAAGAGGCCTCGGAAGCCTCCTTCAAGAGGCCTGGAAGCCCTTTCAAGAGGCCTGGAAGCCTCCCTTCAAGAGGCCTGGAAGCCTCCTTCAAGAGGCCTGAAGCCTCCTTCAAGAGGCCCGGAAGCCTCCCTTTCAAGAGGCCTGGAAGCCCTTCAAGAGGCCCAGCCTCCTTCAAGAGGCCCGGAAGCCCCTTCCAAGAGGCCTCAGCCTCAAGAGGCCTCAGCCCTCCTCTGCGAGGCCTCGGAAGCCTCCCTTTCAGGCCTGAAGCCCCCTTCAAGAGGCTCAGCCCTTCAAGAGGCCTGGAAGCCTCCTTCAAGAGGCCTGGAAGCCTCCTTCAAGAGGAAGCCCCTTCAAGAGGCCTGGCCTCAAGAGGCCCAGCCTTCAAGAGGCCCCAGCTCCTTCAAGAGGCCTGGAAGCCCCCTCAAGAGGTCAGCCCCTTCAAGAGGCCCCAGCCTCCTTCAAGAGGCCCGGAAGCTCCTTTCTCAAGAGGCCTCGGTAGCCCTCCCTTCAAGAGGCAAGGCCAAGTCCCCTTTCAAGAGGCTCGGAAGTCTCCCTTTCAAGAGGCCCGGAAGCCTCCTTTCAAGAGGCCCAGCCTCCTTCAAGGCCCGGAAGCCTCTTCTCAAGAGGCCCGGAAGCCTCCTTCAAGAGTCCGGCTCCTTCAAGAGGCCTGAAGCCTCCTCAAGAGGCTTAAGAGGCCCCGAAGCCTCCTTCAAGAGGGCTCGGCAGCCCCTTTCAAGAGGCCTGGAAACCTCCTCAAGAGGCCTCGGAAGCTCCATCCAAGAGTGCCTCGGGCCTTCAAGAGACCTCCAGCCTCCTTTCAAGAGGCTCGGAAGCCTCCTTTCAAGAGACTCCTCGGAAGCTCCTTCAAGAGGCCCCAGCTCCCTTATTTGTTTTGATTGTAGACATCTTGGCGAGCCTGATCTATGCATTTTGAAGAACAATTCTTGATACTCTAGTTTACCATTAGGACTAACAGATAGTAGGTTGTTTTTTTTATTGATGATTCCTGGAACTTATGTTATGCCATACAGCACACTAGTTACGTTGAGAATGCTGTTACTTTCTTAATCTAAATCTATTTTTTCAACAGAATATTTAGTTATGGAGCTACTTTATATATTTTCTTTAATTTGTGTTCGAAGATATACTATTTCTGATGTATAGTTTTCAAATATAAAGCATTTGTTAGAGTTATGGATAGATTTAGAGGATTTCGTGATCGAATGATGAATGATTGCTTGATTGAATGATTGCTATTTTGTTGACGAAGTGTCAAGTGTAGGGTTGTATACATTATGATGGTCTTGCTCTCTGTACGCGTTAATCAGCATCTACTCAGAATTATGTTAAAGTGACCAAGATTCAGCATAACCGTGGCTACGCTAATATTTTGTAAAGTACCTTGACTCAAATCTGGGTAACTAGTACCCAGCTTATTTCGCCCCAGAAAATTATTATTGTGTAAAAAATGTTAAATATTACAATCTTCCCAACGCATATCATTTGCCGGCTGTGTCTACGCTAAAACCCCCAACATTTATTCCGGCATGTGACCGAAAATGTTTAAGTCCTCAGTAAGTTTAGACAAAGCAAGTGGATTGAACAAGTCGCTAGAGTTGAACACGAATTGAACGTCTAAGCACCTTCATTCACCTCACTTGAACGAAAAGAAAGTTTAACAAGTTCAACTTTTGGCAAGTCAATTCAACTCAACTGAGTTCACTTGCCCTGTCAAAACGTAACATTACCCAGATTTCGGGTACATCTGACTCGGATCCATTTTGATGACATACCCAAATTTTGATAAGTGCTAATCAAGGGTATGCGATAACACACTTTTTCCTGGTGAAACGAAACGGAATTTAATTCCATGGTTGTTCGAAACGAAACGAAATATAAATTATTTCCGAAAATTCGAAACGATACGAAATCAAGGTCCAATTTGATTCGAAATTTGACGAAACTAAACGAATGTTTTATTTTTTTTCGCGGAACTTTTAATTAATTGTTTTTATATGAAAATTATTTTCAGCTTTAAGTGCAATGTCTTCACTTGTCATGAGACGAGTTTGTACTAGGGTAAACTGAGGTAAAATGCACCCTCGGGGCAAAACGACCTTTTGGCTTTTTTGACGGTGTTTCAGATATATTTTCAAGAATGTTTACTGCTGTTGTTAATACTCTCAAAAAACTGCCGAAAATGTTCTTAAAAACATCAAAGGTTCGTTTTGTCCCGGGGCGCATTTTACCAAAGTTTCCCCTATCCCATTTATTTCCATTGTTTTTGTTATGTAAACAATTATCCTTGTTTGTGATACTTTGCTCGTGAAAAGAACACAAAATAATATTCTCATCTATTTATTTCCGCATTATAAAGCCCTCATTTGATACTTTTTTTATAGGCCCTTAGTGCGCATTTGCAGAACTTCGACAATAACAGAGAAATATTGGCATGGGATTTTTTTATCAAACTAAATATCCACTCCCAAACATTCAATTAGAGGAACGAAACGCTTCTGAATTATATCTAACAGATTATGTCCTGCATAATAGGAGAGAATGCGCGTTGTGAACTGCCCAACAAATTCCCATATAAATCTCTAGTATTTCACTTTTACTCGTTATTTTCCTATATATTGTAAATCATGGTTGGTGAAGAAATAAACAACCCAATCGAATGTTTTCATGTTATTGGTATACAAACACAATCCAATTAATTTTTATTATAATAAAACAAAAAGATACATCATACGTGCTAAATTACTGTTAATTTATTTTTATGAAAATACAACATAGATGCATAGATGCCAAATTTTGCAGTATTTTAGTGTTCAAATCTCATTTGATTATTTGGATCAACAAGTTCCATAAAGGCCTAGATTTCGTTTAATGATTTTTCGTTCTATATTTTGCTCTAACAGTACATTGCCCTGAATAGAAAATCAAAGGAAATTAACCCTTATGCGACCAACAAAAAAAACATACGTGGATGGCCGACAGGGTACTCGTGTTCCCATAAATTTATATTCTCATAACTTCAACAATTTTCAACCGATTTGGATAATTTTGACAGTTTTGGAAACAGAAACTCATATACTTTTTGCCCATTGTCAAGGTTTACAACTTTTGTCCATGGTTATACAAGAAATCTTTGAAGTAAGGCTTAAGAGTCTACACGCGTAACCAAAGGCCATTCAACCAGTTTCAAATATGCTACAAGCTCTTTGCGCTTCTTAGAATTGAAGGTGCTCACAGTATATGCTTCGGGTAATGCAAAAATCCCTGAAATGAGATCTTAGTCATCCGAGAAATCTCTGGAGTAAAGCCTAAAGATCTACTCGCGTAACCAAAGGCCTATTATGATAATTCAAATACGGTACATGCTCTTTGTGGTACTTAGCATAGAATGCGTTCACAGTATATGTTCCGAGTCATCCAAGAAATCTCTGGAGTAAGGCCTTAAGGTCTACACTCGTAACCATGAGTCTATGGACTTGTCCCAAAGTGGTACATGCTCTTTGCGCATCTTGAAATCAAATGTGATCTCTACATATGTTCTGCGCTATCGAAGAAATCTCTCGGATAAGTCCTCTAGCGCCTTCATTGCATATGTTCATGGTCATCCAAGAAAACCCTGGAAAAGGCCTTCAGGTCTACACGCGTAATCAGAGATCTTTCAGATTGTTTCAAAAGTGGTGCATGCCCTTTGTGGTACATATAATAGAACGCTTTTATTGCATATGTTTATGGTTATCCAAGAAAACCCTGGAAAAGGCCTTAAGATCTACACGCGTTACATAAGATTTTTCAGATTTTTTCAAAAGTGTTACATGCCCTTTATGGTACATATAATAGATTGCGTCCATTGCATAGGTTAATGGTCATCCAAGAAATCCCTGGAATAGGCCTTTAAATCTGCATGGGTACCCAGAGATCTTTTGGCTTGTTTCAAAAGTGGTACATGCCCTTTGTGGTACATAGAATAGAATACGTCCATTGCATATGTTTATGGTCTTCCAAGAAAATGCTAGAATAGGCCTCAGGATCTTCACACGTAACCAGATACCTTTCGGATTGTTTCAAAAGTGGCATATGCCCTTTGTGGTACATAGAATATACCGCTTTCATTGCATATGTTCATGGGTATCCAAGAGAACACTTGAACAATCCTCAAGAACTTCACGCGTAACCAGAGTTCTTTCGGCCTATTTGAATAGTTATACATGCCTTTTATGGTACGTAGAATAGAATGCACCCATTTCAAATGTTCATGGTCATCCAAGAAAACCCTGAAGTAAGGCATTAGGATCTACAGCAGAGATATATCAGCCTGTTTTAAATTTGGTACATGCCTTTGCGGTCCATGAATAAAATGCATTCATGGCATATGCTAATGGTCATCCTATAAATTTATGGAGCAAGACTTCTAGGCTTACACGAATATATAGAGGGTCTTTAAGGTTACTCCTTACGGAATCCAAGTTTCAAAGTGCTCGCGTTATCGGGGGCACACCACTCGATACGGAAGCAACGCACAACTCATTTTAGTAAGGCTTGTTCGCGACAAAATCTGGACATCCCAAAACACGTATAACTTTTGAAATACCTCATCAATGAGTGAAATATTTCGTAGAGTAATGAACGTATGTCTGTACTATCATAAAATATTTTATTTATTAGTATTACAAGTACGTAATGGATCATGTTGTCGAAGATAAAGCAGGTTGAAAAATCAATTGTGTGCAGCCGCCATTAAGGTCTAGGTCTTTTGATTCGAAATCTTGCTAAAAAGCTGTTGTTTTCATGTAAACGCTGTTCATAGAGTCTTGAAATAGTTTGATGCTTTTTTGACATCAATGAGGATGCCAAGGAGTTGAAGAAGAACAGTTTTAGGGAACCAGCAGTAGGATGGGAAAGCGAAACAAATATTACAGAGGAGAACAAATCCTTCGACACGAACTGTTTCTTGGGAAATTAAAATGTCACCAATTTTAGTGCATATATCAAAGCATAGACAGCGAGTGAAGTCATTTGAAGTAAAAACTGTGCCGAATAAACTGACTACATCGATTTTTATTAATTCGTGATGTTTTGTCCATGTTTTGTCGCGAACTTATTTCACGCATGCTGCGACGCAGCAAAGCAAAATCAACAAAAATGACAGTTGTGCGCTGCCTCCGAATCGATTGGTGTGCCACCGAAAACGCGAGACCTATGAAACTTGGATTCCGTGAGGAGTGTCCTTAATCTAATTTTAATATGGTACATGATCATTGCGATATTAGCCCCTTTTTTTCCCTCACGTTCTCGGCGTGAAGTTGTATCGTTCCAATTTATTTACATTTTGCATTTCCAAAGAATAGACAACTTCATATTAGTGATATGAATGAAGTTTGTATAAGGTACCCCGGGGCAAGTGAAAATACGGGGTAAGTGGGTACTATGGCTGCCGATTAATCGGTGAACGTTTTTATCGGTAACAATGTTCTAGAAAGATAAAGCAGAACAATCATCGAATTCACCTGACACAAAAATATTTGGATTCAAAACCATTGGTGGCACCATACTAATGGTATTGTTTAATCATGACTTTGTACTACCGGCAAAAGCTATTACTTTTATTTTATTTCAATGGATTTCCAACTAAATAGTCGTTTTAGAATTCATCATTGATGTGGACAGTAAATATTTTGAGCAATTAAATAATTGTGTGACATCGAAAACGATTTAAAAGTTTTGATTAATGTCAAAATCTACAATTTAACTTACCCTTGAGTTTTAATATACGTGGGGCAAGTGAGACATATTTTAAAAACATTTTCGATAGAACCATTTTATCTGTTTTTAGATTGTTGTCTTCTGAAAAATAACTCCGACACTCATATATCATATGGAACTGAATCAGATGCAGCTCGATACGTTGGTTTCGTTGTCAAGATTGATTTACCAAATGTGTATTTTACTTTCTGAAAATTATCTCCCGCATGGAAATGAGCAATGGTTATAACTATGCGAAATTCTCCGTTTACAGTGCAAATAATCTATTAATTCTAGAATAGATCTACAGGTTTTGTCTTGTATTTTTTTTATTTTCATCGGATTTACAGATTTTCAGATAAATAAAGTGTTTAAGACATAAATTGGCCATTTCGCTCTATTAGAAATTTACAACACTGCGCATTGCCTGAATAAAAATATTACTTTTGAAGTTCTAATTTAAGGAATAATTTGTGTTCTAAATAGAGAAACATTTATTCGAAAAGTGAACAAAGATTTGCTTATCCTTTCCATCTAACGCATTTGGTAAGAAAGAATCTAATGGAAAGCCAGACAACAGCCAATCAAACAGTGAACCGGCTGTTTTCTTGCTTTTATATGTACTAACATTGCAATCCCTTTCTTTTTGCAAAAACAAAAGTCTGACAACCAATAAACCTTCATCCTTGATCTGAAATACTACGACACAGAAATAACATGAACATTATACCTACATTCTTCAAATTGATTTCGCTCGACAGTATGAAGCAGAATAGGTCCCACTTGCCCCGTTTGGAGGGGTAAGTGGGTCCTACAGGTAAATTTATTGCTGCCACTACCAATATTTTTTGTAACTGAGTAAATGGCTTACAACACGTCTACACTTCAGCAACGGAAGCATATAATGATGTATCCGTGGTTAATGTCCTGAAATACTCTGTTTTCTAAGTATGCATTAACAATTTTGGTGAACTAGCGTTTTTGCCTTTCTCGTATACTAAGTATACGTAAAGGCTATATGTTCACTCCAAAAACAAACTTTTTATAGAAGGCTCGGAGACCCATAGTGTTATATACCAATCGACTCAGCTCGACGAATTGAGGTGATGTCTGTGTGTGTGTGTGCGTGTGTGTGTGTGTGTGTATGTGTGTGTGTATGTGCGCACCAAAAGAGCAAAAAGTTTAGCTCACTTTTTTTGCACTTACCCTCAACCAATTTACTCGCAACAGGTTGCATTCGACGCAGTATACTGCCCCATTGTTTCCTATTGAAAATTGGCCGATTCGGACTATGGGCTTAGAAGTTATGGCCAAAATACTTTTCCTCATAAAAAAGCGCGTAAAAAAGTCTAGCTCACTTTTAATGCACTTACCCTGAACCGATTTCCTCGCAACAGGTTGCATTAGACGCAGAATCTTGTCTCATTATTTCCTATTGAAAATTGGCCCAAACGGACGATGGGCTCAGAAGTAATGCCCAAAATACTATTTTTTTTACCGCACGAGAAAGGCGTCATCACCGCTAGGTGGATTAATCTGGGTTTTTTAGGTCCCACTTGCCCCGGGGTACCTCACTACCTGGAACCAACAACAACAAGACAAGAATAACTACTTGGAATGCTAATATATCAAGATAAAGTTTCACATCTTGTTTATTCTTCAATAACTGCCCAGAGCTAATGACAACAACTTGAACTACTTGAAATGCAAACATATACCAATAGCCTTCCGTTCGTGGGTTGATCTGCAGATCATTCCTATATGGAGTTCATAGACTATCTAGTATCTTGGCAAAAACAAAAACTACAGCAGACGTTCGATAATTGCAAGTCATTTAACTGCAATTCGATAGTTGCAACAGTTTTACAGTTATCGCACCGCTAAACTTTAAACCGATTGCAGACTCAATGACAGCTGCATTGCGCTGCACATTTAGATGCACTTTTATTGTATCTGACTTCGATTGACAACCGTTTGACGTCTAGAGTGCGTTGCAGTTATCGAACGGCATTCGATAACTGAAAAGTAAACATTTTGCAGTTATCGAACGGCTACTGTACTAGAAATGCGTTTCATTTTCACTCATATGGGGTTGACCTGATTTTGTCACTCCCAGATTTTGTCTACCCCTGATTTTGCCTAACCCGATTTTATCACGTTTTCGACCCAATTTGCCGAAAACAATAAAGATTTTCATGAAATAACTTTCACTGCCTGTAGCTTATTATGAATCATTTATGAGTACCTTTTAATACTTAAGTTTGTAAGTCTCTTCGACAAAAAAATACGGATTCCATTCACGTATTTTGCCTTGCCTTCATTACGGAGCCCACGACAATGAAAATAACTACTTAAAATACAAACATATCCCAAGAAGGAGTCTCACAACTTGTTTATTTTCAAATAACTGCCTCCATTAAGGAGGTTGATCCATCGACCTTAACTCTATTTCATAGACTACCTGGAGCTCAAGACAACAACAAGAACTACTTGGAATACAAACATATACCAAGATGGGGTCACAAAACTTGTTTATTCTTCGATAACTGCCTGCATTACGGAGATTGATCTACAGAACTTCGGTGGGATTTGATCCCACGCAACCAGTTCGCTAGACAGGTGTATTCCCTACTAAGCTACGTAGGACCCCGTCGTCCTCCGCAGCTTAGCGGGTACTGATGAAACCAAATTCACAGCACCGGGCATGTAGCCGAACTCTCGCAATACATTCTCAGAACTAACTCTCTCATATAAGTTTTTGTACAATGCCAACTACGTAGGATGAGTATTTAGTATTATCTGGCTCCTACACACTTGCTTCATCACTAACGGCGCTCGATGAAGTAGGGTTGTGTGAGATTGCGCCAGTTGGTCGTCAGATCCCAACCCGACCACGTAAGCGAAGAGAGATCGCCTTTCGAGTTCAGTAAATTCAAAGTTAATTGCCTATGTTCCGGGTATTGAGCCACTCGGAGTGGAATTTAATTACTTTGTCTGAAACTCGATAATGCATATGCACAACATGTGATAGATCGAGTTCGGAAAAGGTATTGGAGGAAAACCGCTACCTTTCGTCCCTCCCAGTTGTTCTTCAATAACAGCATCCGTTACGGAGGTTGATCCACCGGCCTTGACTCTATGGAGTTCGTTTACTACCTGGAGCCCACGACAACAGCAAGAACTACTTGGAATACAAACATATACCAAGAAAGGGTCACGCTACTTGTTTATTCTTCGATAACTGCCTCCATTACGGAGATTGATCCGAAGATCTTGACTGTATGGAGTTCGTAGCTTACCTGGAACTCACGACAACAACAAGAACAACATGGAATACAAACATATACCACGAAGGGGTCACAAAACATGTTTATTCTTCAATAACTGCCTCCATTATGATGATTGATCCACGGATATTATTTCTATGGAGTTCGTAGACTACCTAGAACCAATGACAACAAGAACTACTTAGAATACAAACAAATACCATGAAGGCGTCACACAACTTCTTCAATAACTGCCTCCGTTACCAAGATCGAACCCCATACTTTGACTCTATGGAGTTCGTAGACTACCTGGAGTCCTTGACAACAACAAGAATCACTTGGAATACAAACATATGCCAAGAAGGGGCCACACAACTTGTTTATTCTTCGATAACTGCCTCCATTACGGAGGTTGATCCACAGACCTTGAATTTATGAAGTTTGTAGACTACCTGGAACTCACGACAACAACCAGAACTACTTGGAATACAAACATATGCCGAGAAGGGGCCACACAACTTGTTTATTCTACGATAACTGCCTCCATTACGGAGGTTGATCCACAGACCTTGAATTTATGAAGTTTGTAGACTACCTGGAATCAATGACAACAACAAGAATTACTTGGAATACAAACAAATACCGAGAAGGGGTCACATAGCTTGTTTATTCTTCAATAACTGCCTCCGTTACTGAGGTTGATCCACAGATCTTGACTCTATGGAGTTCGTAGACTACCTGGAGCCCACGACAACAACAAGAACTACTTAGAATACAAACATATACCAAGAAGGGGTCATGCAACTTGTTTATTCTTCGTTAACTGCCTCCATTACGGAGATTGATCCGAAGACCTTGACTGTATGGAGTTCGTAGACTACCTGGAATCAATGACAGCAACAAGAACTACTTGGAATGCAAACATGTTTTAAGAAAAGGTCATTGGATGACCCGGAACATATACTGTAAAAGCATCATATGCTAAGCACCATAAAGATCATGTATCGTTTTTAAATTTGCACGATAGACCTTTGGTTACGTTAGCAGACCATAAGATCTTATTCCAGGGATTTTTTGGATGATTTAGGCCTTACTCCAGGGGTTTTGGAGACCCATAATATATACTGTGAACACCGACTATTCTGAGAAGCGCAGTGAGCATGTAATATATTTGAAACTGGTTGATAGTCCTTCGGTTACATGTGTAGACTCTTAAGCCTTACTTCAAAGATTTCTTGTATAACCATGGACAAAAGCTGTAAACCTAGACAATGGACAAAAAGTATATGAGTTTCTGTTTCCAAAACTGTCAAAATTATCTAAATCGGTTGAAAATTGTTAAAGTTATGAAAATATCAATTTAGTGGAACACGGGTACCCTGTCGGCCATCCACGTGGTAAAAAAAATCAGATGCCCCTCCCCACGTCCCTCCTCACTGTACCAACGTGATTTTCTCACAGATGCTACATTTTATGGAGTTCTTAGATGTCACCAAGTTTCAGCTTTCAGCTATAAAAAATCATTGAAATATCACCACTTGAATTTGAAAAAGGAACACGGGTACCCCGTCGGCCGCATAAGGGTTAAGCGACATCGATAGGTATGTCATGTGTCATTTGTCATGATGTCTTTTCATGACGCTTGGGTTCTTACGCCAGTTTCAAAGCAATGTCCTGTTAGATAACCTTGTCTGATTCATATCCTACTCTACAATCTATCGTTTTGACTAAGATTCTTGATCATCAGAACTGAAAACCGATTAAAATTTTAGTTTTGGGGCGCTAAAATGCCAGTACTTGAAATATGAGCCATGCTCTGCATTTGAGTCAAAACGGTACTCAAAATTGCATCTAATTCGACCTATTTTCGGTTGTACCTTTTAAAGCTGCACATATTGTCTAGAATTCTGCACCCTGTGTTACTAATTTCACCAGCCAACAAGCACCAACTTTCGTTGATAGGTAGTCTTATAAAAATCTGTTTATCTCTATGATATCGTATCCAGAGCGGAACATCATTCGGAAATAGCATTAAACTAATTCCTAAAATATATAAACTTTCGCACATTATAAATCAATCAATCAAATCAAAGGTACAAAGTGACCCATTCGTTCAAACTACCCTTTCGACCAAACGACCCTTTCGGCCATATGACCCTTTCTGCTTAATGACTCTTTCAGCTAAATGACCTATTCGGCCAATTGACCCATTCGGCCAAATGAGTCATTCAGCCAAACGACCTTTTCGGCCAAATGACCCTTTCGACCAAACGACCTTTCCGGCCAAATGACCCTTTCGGCCAAATGACTCATTCGGCCAAACGACCCTTTCGGCCAAATGACCCATTCGGCCAAATGACTCATTTGGCCAAACGACCCTTTCGGCCAAACGACCCTTTCGGCCAGATGGGTTTCGGCCTATTGGCTTGTTCGGCCTAGTGGCATTCGGCCAAATGGCTTTCGGCTGAATGGGTTTCGGCCAAAAAACCCTTCTCCGTATCTTTGTGTTTGGCACTGTGACATAGGTGTGTAAAGTGTATTTTAAGAGGTGTGTGTTTCAGAGGCCACCGTATTTTCCTTCGTTAAGCAACGGGATTTCGACATAGGACTACGTCTGTCTTTTCTATGTCGAGGTTGTTGAGATACACTTTGCGATTCCGAAAATCGGAGACCGTCACGAAAATATGAGAGACTTTGAACGTTAATATCTCAGCCGTTTCTCGATGGATTCCCAATATTTTTGTGCCATTCGATCAAGGATTAATCAACGATTAACAGATTTTAACTATTTATTACTGAAAATAGGCAAACAATTTAGAAATAGTAAAACAACCAATCCTGTGCATGCCTCATAGGCACAGACATCAAAATTAAGCAACTTGCGGGTTTTGATATAATTCCCAGTTCGAACAAGATTTCACGAAGAGCGGAAACAGAAGCACGATAAAACTGACAGCATGTTTAACGGAAAACCATCGCATTGATGGTGCTCGTCGGCGTCGGTGCCCGGTGGTCATCATTCAACCTAAACGAACCAGCATTTTATGTGACAAAAATGTTGCCTGTTGCAATCCCGCGTCATGCAGTGGTGATGCTGAAAATTTATTCGAAGTGATGGCGTCTTACTGCAAAGTCATTTAGTTTGGTTGCAGTTAGTTATTGGAAAAGCACATTGGGGGAAGAAAATTTGTGCTCAGTATCAGCATTTTATGGACAGAAAGGGTTGATTGCCTGTTCCGGTGGCATCGCTGTGGTAGCTTTGTTGGTGTTAGTGATTTTATCCATTAGAAAAAAAATAATGCCTCATCTCTCCCCGACGCGCAGTTGTGATTTTGCTACCCAACGGCAACTTTTTGTCGTCACCAAACGATAAAGTTTTGCACTTTGAAGAAAAATAATCTAGTATCAATCATCTTTTGTATAAAATGGCGAATCGCTAAAATCGATTTTATTTCCAATGACTAACAGAAACAAAACCAAATAATCTTGCCAGAAAAGTTCACTTTCAGCCAACGACAACAAATGCAATAAACACTATGTTTTGCACTGCAAAGAAATTTCGTCTAGGCTCAAATTTATTTTGTTACTCTTTTCAACAAAACGTATTTTGAATCATATAACCAAATTCAGCATCTTGCGAGAAAATTTCACAGGATGCTTTGAATTTTCAGTCTTTTCCATGCTTCAGGACCACTCTCTGTAGAATCCCGATCAAAATGGTTCGAACGCACCGGAGAGCAGCTTTCTTGTATCTTATGAAGTAATCCCATAAGCCCCGTCTTTTCGTTAATCACAAAGGGGCGGGGATAACGGGCTTACTTTATTAAATACAAGAAAGCTGCTTTCCGACGCGCGCGAGCCTTCTTGATCGGTCGACCAGCATTTTCTGGAAAGAAAGGGTTGATTGCGTGGTAGCTTAGTTGCTGTGAGTGATTCCATTCATTTGAACAAATTTATTGCATCATAACTTTCATCCGTCGTTGAGACGTCTCACAATTCACTTTGTGCTTCTCGCTTTTAGCAGCGAGAAGTGAGAAATTAGGAGTGAGAAGTGAGACGTCTAACTTCTCATTCCTCATTTTTCAGTTCCCACTGTGAAAAGTGAGTAGTGCGAAGTGGGTAGTGAGGCGTCTCTCTTCTCATTCCTAATTTCTCAGTTTTCAATAAACTATTCGGCTGAATGACCTATTCGGCCAAATGTCCTATTCGTCTGAACGACCCTTTCGGCCAAACGATCCTTTCGGCCAAACGACCCTTTCAGTCAAATGACCCATTCGGCCAAATGACCCTTTCGGCCAAATTACCCTTTCGGCCAATTGACTTTCGGCTTAATGGTCTGTTCGTCCAAATGGTATATTCGGCCAAACAACTTTCGGCCTAGTGGCATTCGGCCAAATGGCTTTGTAGTAACTGTCAGAGATGTCCTACACAGATGGCAAAAAATCTACTCTTCTATTTTTCACAATTTTTGATAATCAAATAAAATTTATTCAGTGAGTGGATAAATGGATATTTGAGTTCTCGGAATGTCACTTCAATCTAACAAAATGGTGCTCACCAAAAACACGCGGGGGCATGCACAGCAAATACACAGGCGTGAATTACACGCCGGTGTATTTGCTGTGCGCGCGCTCGCGTGTCTTCAGCGTCCTTTATTTTGACAGATCAAAGTGACATTCCGAAAACTCAAATATCCATCTACTAGTTGCACTTACTGAATAAATTTTATTTGATTGTTAAAAATTGTGAAAAGTAAAAGAGCAGATTTTTTGCCAACTGTGATGGACATCTCTGGTAACTGTTGTTGTACGAAGTTTTTTAATGTGTGTGTGTCCAGTCAAACCCCCACTGACTGGCAGTGATGTTATGGAAAAAAGCTGTCTGTTTACATTACAGTCAGATTTAATCCTGGAGTTAGATGGTGCTAGCTCTACTGCAGATCCAGTGACCCATTCCAGACTGCTTGGTATTTCATTACCAGCTCGAGGCCACTTTCACTCACAATAAGCCCCGCTTGTTTATGCTACCATTATCAATTGGATAATGGATCCACAAACAAACTCTTGGATTTAATAAACCAGCGCGTATTTAATGTCATAAATAGAATTTATTTTAAAAATATATAGAAACAATCTCACCAAATTATTCCATTTCCGTTACTATCCGGTAACTGGTGACGAATTCCATGCAAATGGAACGTCCCGGCAGCAATGGAGATATATTCGTTCAAGCTTTAGCCATCAGCAAGCTTTAGTCAGCAATCGGTCGTATTAGCGGCACAAATTTATTAAACAGCAGCTCCGGAGTTTCCAGGTCTCCCTTATGCGGTTTTTAATTCTGCAGTCCACTATTTCTTGTGCCCTTATCACTTGATCACAATTTTACTAATTTCGGCCATCCAAAAAGCCACTAGTCGTTTAGTGTTTGAACATTGGACACTCTTATTATAACTTTTCCTTCCACTAAAATACTTCCGTCTTATAAACTGCCTAATGTTACTAATATCAAACCTGTCTTTGACAAACTTAACTTTTTTTTAAATATTCACAAATAAATTAGATTTTTTTCCAGAGAGATGACATTTTTATCGTTGTACGAAGTTTTTTAATATGAGACTAAAATCACATTCATCTGTCGCATCTCTCGGGTGTATCACCGCGTTGTAATCCCCACCGATTATTTTCTCGGCTCGATCTCTTGTGTAGTATGAAAGTGTAAGATTGAAGAAATCTTCACTCAAAGCACGATTTTGAGAACCTGTGTGAGCATAAAAAGGAAGGTGTTCTCTCAATGCTGTTGCAGTTCCTCTGTAAGTGAAATCAACGTCACTTGTCTGTCCGAAAATACCGTTTGGTCTTAATGGTCATTTGACAAAAAGGACCACTGGAAAGAGTGAGAAATGAGAAGCGAGCGTGAGGCCTCTCACTGCTAGCCTCGAACTTCGCACTTTTCACAGTGAGAGTGAAAAGTAACAAGTGGAACGTCTTACTTCTCACTCCTTTTTTCTCACTATTCACTGCGAAAACGGAGTAATCCAAAATCCTGTCTTATTTCTCCTTTCTCACTGTGAAAAGTGAGTAGCGTGAAGTAGAAGTGGGACGTCTCACTACTCACTTCACACTAATCACTTAGCACAATGAGAAGTAAGAAATTATTAGTGAGAAGTGAGATGTCTCACTCTTTATTTCTCACTTCTTATTATGAAAAGTGAGACATCTACCTTCTCACTTTTTATTCCTTACTTCTCACTGTGAAAAGTGAAAAAAGCGAAGTGAGAAGGGAGACGCCTTTCTTCTCACTCATCATTTCTAACTTTTATTTCTCACTTCTCGCAGTGAGAAGTAAGAATTGATGATTGAGTAGTTAGACGTCACATGACCTGTTTGGCCAAATGACCTATTTGGTCGAATGGCATATTTAGCAAAATGACTTATTCGGCCGAGTGTCCTGTTTGGCCAAATGACCTGTTCGTCCAGATGGGTTTCGGCCTAATAGTTTGTTCGGCCTAGTGACATTCAGCCAAATGGTCATGCTAGAAGGTGTTTCAACCGTGTGGAAATAACAGACTTCGCAAATACGAGGTATACGGACCAAATGCAGGACGTTGTGGAAAAAAAAATCACTTGATATCTAAAAAAAACATAAAAGTGCTTATGCGCCGCATTAACCATATTTGCAAACGGGGTGTTCTCTAAGCTCACTAAGCTACGTACAACAAATGGTCGGGGTTCAGCCAAAACGCACCAAGCGTCAACGAAAAATTACCCATTTTTCTGCCCAAACTTTCGTTTAGCAGATTTAATTGATCGCAAATCGTATCGGATATCCCTCAATCCAATAAATGAGGATATCCTATTAAATGTATGCTTGAATGGATATGAAACGATTCCCGTTGTCCTTGTACGAACAAAATATCAAAATATCAAGTCAGTCAAAAAGCCGCTTGGTGCGTTTTGGCTGAACCCCGACGAAATGTAAAATAGATTAAAATACTAAAAATCAGTGATAACACTATCTCTAGCCTCTCAAAAAAATTTTTTTTTTTTGGAGTGGGCGTATTGATACGAAAATTATTTGAAGCTTTTAGTGGAATGTAAGCATATGCGGTATTTCGAAAAATTTCGTTTCAGGTGGTTCGAAACGAAATTCCGCGGAATTTCGCGGAATTTGAGCATGGCGAAATCTGATTTCTTGATTTCGTTTCGTTTCGTAAAATTACAAAAATTTCGCTAGAAAAAATCAGCTTCAAACGAAATTTAACGGAATTCCGCGGAATTTCGAAACAAATTTAAACTTAAACCATACTTTATATTATCAAAAATTTTGGCTGCGCCGCTAAATTATATCGTAAAGTTGTTTTGAAAACTTTAGGTTATACAATTTTTTCTATTAACGCTTACTACATAACCCCATTCTTATTTTTAATTTTCAAATTAATATTTTGGAGAAGCTCAGAGAATTTTCGAGAGAAATTCATCAGATTTTTCCTACGAAATGCAAAAGATTCTCCCGTTGAAGTTTTGAAAACATCCTGTAAAAATGCAGAAAAAAAAACTTAAATACAAACGTTTAAAATCTCCACGCCGATTCACGCCGCCGCTAAAATGGCTTTCAGCGTGACGCCGAAAACGTCGCCGCCGCCGACCAAAATTTTGACAAACGCCGCCGCCGACGATTTTCGGACCGGCGCACACCTCTATTCATATTGTCTTGTCAGCCTGGTTTTATAGTATCGTGCTAAGTCAAAATAAGGAAATGAATGCTTAGATTTATTTTTTTATTCAGTGGGATACTCAGTTTTGTATCCACATCTGCCAAGCGTATACGCAGATAGAGAATTGATATTACTAGAACAACATTTGAAAAGAGCGTAACAGCCAAAACTTATTCCTTCTTATTATTCGTCTTATTATTCTATTATATATATATAGCACACATTTTTACCAATCAGTTTATTTATGAGGCTCGGATGTTTAATAATAAATTCTACGGAGCCGAAAACATAAAAAAATATAGAACTAATTATCCCGAAAAAGTTTCAGAAACATTTCTGCGTGAGGTCTTCTTTTGTGGGGATCGATCCATCGATCCTTCAGTAACCAAACGACCCCGTCGCTGACTCGTAGACTGCGCTAGTTGCTTTTTATCCTCTTCCTCTCTCATTTTTTCTGTAGGAGTCCGTGTAGCCCATGATTCCTTTCTTCACGAACCAGATCCGATCTGTATTATTCTTGAATGTCATAGTTTCTGCTAGTCTTTCGCGTTCCACCATCAAATCGGGAATTTAAAATGGTTCCATCCGTTCAGATGAATCGGTATCCAATCCAATCACTTCTTCCTCAGCCACTTCTATTACGTCGTTCTGCGCTGCATCCGATGATATTTGACGGGTTGCTGCATCGAATCCAATAACGACACCGGAATACGATTTCCGTTGCCGACCTTGCGTTGCCATATTCGCCTCTTTTCTTTCCGATTGATCGTTTCTTTTGATCGTTCATTTTCGTTCTTTATGGACACGCATCCTTCCGGTGACCTTCCGCTCGGCACATGAAACATTTGTTACGCAAATCATGGTAGAATACCTTTTATTTTCCATATAGCATACATTTGCTCTCTAGAAGAATCCTGTGCACCTTTCTAAAATGCATAAAGTTATGTATTTCAGAATGAATTTCACAGACCCATATCTAACGCAAGATCAATGTACTTCGTTTAATAAGCTTCTACAACACGATCGATTCCGCACTAAATAATTTTGTGCTCTTCGGTGCAGACATTAGTTTTATCACTTCGCGTTCTCCCACACTAGCTGGCGTGATCAGCATCAACACGATAGATTGCACACTGGTTAAACAAATTTCTGCTACGCGAGGTAGATTTTTCTCTCTCACTGCCGTCCCACGATCGATTCCGTATTCATATTGTGCAAATAGTAAAAAAAAATATCACATAATTTGAATTTGAATCTTTGAAACACTGAAGACGTTTTATAGAAGAAAACTACATAGACAAATATAGAATATATTTTCGGACTTTCAATGGCAACTACTTTGAAGTTTTGATAACTCTTCGGAATTTCCAAAGAAGCACTTTGGAATTTTCAATGAAAATTGTTTGAGTTGCTACAGGAAAATGTTCGGAAAATCCACGGAACGCTTCTGTTGAGTATTCTTCGAAATATGCACAGAAAACTTTTCAGATTTTCCGCGGGAGATTGTTAAAAATGTGGACATCAGCAAAACAAAATTAGATTTCAACAGCGAATTGATCATAATTTTCATAAGAATATCATTGGAATTTGCACGGGATTATTTTCAAATTTTCTATGGAAAATTCTTCGGAATTTCCGAGGTGAATGTTATGTAATCTAAACCAAAATTGTTCAGAGCTCCCACGTGATTTTTTAATTTTTTTACGGGAAACCGTTTGGTATTTTAACGAAAAAAATCGGATTTTTGAAGGAATTTCTTTGGATTTCTACAGGAAATTTATTTGTTTTTGAAAAAAAATAATTTTGTTTTGAATTTTTCCGACGAATTTCTTATGTACAATACAACATAAGAAATTCGTCGGAAAAATTCAAAACAAAATTATTAATAAGAAGAAGGGTTGTTGACCGAAAATCATTTGGCGAAAGCCATTAAGACGAATTATACGTTAAGTCAAAAATCATCTAGCAGAATTGTATTTGATCGAAATGAACATTTGGGCAAAACGGTTATACAACGAAAACCAGTTTGGCCAAAAATTTCATTTGGACAAAGCACTCTTCCCCAATACGTCATCTGGCTGATATGGTCGTTTGGCTGATAGGTTATAACACCGAAAATGTCGTTATGCCGAATTGGACGTTTGATATAAAAGGTCCTTTGGTCAAAAATGTTGCATGTACGGTAATATGGTCAAAAATATTCAACAGTTTTTTTAGCTGAAAATGTCATTTTGCCAAAATGGTAGTTTGTCCGAAAAAGACATTTGATCGAATAGATCATTTGGCCGAAAACGTCATTTGGTGGAAATGATCGTTTGGCAGAAAAAATCCTTTGGCCCGAAATTGTCCTTTCTGCAAAAAAAAAACATTCCAGCCAAAAGCATTGTCTGCCAAATGACCAATTCAGTCGAGCGACACTTTCAGTCTAATGCTTATTTCGGCTAATTGAGCTATTCGGTTATCTGTTTTTTTCAGCCAAAGGAACTGTTCGACCAAATGACATTTTCGACAAAGTAATTTTAGACTAGTAGCCTAGAAATTCACACGAGAAATTCGACATAGAGAGAGAGAGAAACATGAACAAAAAATGACCAGAACACATCGCGATAGGGGGCCCTCCTTAGCCGTGCGGTAGGACGCGCGGCTACAAAGCAAGACCATGCTGAGGGTGGCTGGGTTCGATTCCCGGTGCCGGTCTAGGCAATTTTCGGATTGGAAATTGTCTCGACTTCTCTGGGCACAAAAGTATCATCGTGTTAGGCTCATGATATACGAATGCAAAAATGGTAACCTGGCTTAGAAACCTCGCAGTTAATAACTGTGGAAGTTCTTAATGAACACTAAGCTGCGAGGCGGCTCTGTCCCAGTGTGGGGATGTAATGCCAATAAGAAGAAGAAGAAGAAGAATTTTAGACTAGATGTTCAGCCAAATGTAGTATATTAGGCCAACCAACTTTCGGACTTACCAACAAACCACTCAAGCTTTAGCTGGAATAAGGGCGAATGTCGCAAGGAAGAATTCTCTTCACCGACTTCCCCTCTTTTGAATAAAAGTGACAAGTAGGGGATTTCTTTAAAGTTTATCAGAAAACTAGAAAACAATTGGAACTTGCATTCTGAGGTTATAAACCGCAAATAAATCTTCTGCTTGTTACTTTTACTTAAGAGAGGGGTAGTCGACGAAAATAACTCTCTCTTGCGACATTCGCTTTTTTGCCAGATAGAGCTTGAATTTTACATTTCGATGATCTATATATAGATATCTCTCCCTATGTCGATAGTTTTCTCGGTCCCTCCAATCTACATACATTCGGGCCTTCTACATCTCGATAACCTACATATCTCGATGTTCTCTTCTTTCTATTGGCATCACATCCCCCACTGGACATTGACACCTCGTAGCTTAGTGTTCATTCAGCGCTTCCACAGTTATTAACTACGAGGTTTCTAAGCCAAGGTACCATTTTTGCATTTGAATATCAATAGGCTAACACGATGATACTTTTATGCCCAGGGAAATCAAGACAATTTCCACCGGGAATCGAACCAAGCCACCATCAGCATGGTCTTACTTTGTAGCCGCGCGTCTTACCGTTAGGCTAAGGAGCGCCCCCTATCGCGATGTGTTCTGGTCATTTTTTGTTCATGTTTCTCTCTCTCTCTATGTCGAATTTCTCGTGTGAATTTCTAGGCTACTAGACCATCTTTGAACAACAACAGTCACATAAGCGCTTTGAGGTTCCCCCAAACACACGCGACGCAATTCTATCGCTTGGCGACAGTGATTCTGTCGCCGTTGGTATGGAAGCGTAAACAGAATATTGGCTGCAGCGACCCAACGATAGAATGTACATAACCTTAAGTGAACTAATAAAACCTTAGTTCGAAATTTGAATCCGTATTTGACAAATCCCACAATTTCTATATGTTTATGTACTTGCTGATATAAAATTGATCAGATTCAGGAGCACACGCTCCACGATGAATTCCTTTGAAAGCGGCACAAATGCTGGAGTATTGCCTTATCGCCAATGTTATATGAGGCGATTTATCACAGACTACCTCTTCTGCTATTATAACTCTAAAAATAGTTATTTGTCTTCGAAAAAGTAAAATCAGAATTGCGTAAAACCATTTTAATAAAAATTCCGCGGAAAAAAAATTTAAATTTCGTTTCGTTTCGAAAAATTTCGAAATAAATGAAGCTTGATTTCGTATCGTTTCGAAGTCTCGAAAGTAAATCTATATTTCGTTTCGTTTCGATCCGAATTAACATAGACATTTTAAATTTCGTTTCGTTTCGTTTCGTTAGGAAAAGTATCGCATACCCTTAGTGGAGTGCGTACGGCAGCCCTTACTTGCACCGTTGAATGTGCAAAACGATGAATAAAAATGAAAAACGATTCGTAAATAACATCTGAATGTTCCATCAAACGCTACCATAAATCCATAAAATAGTTCGGGAGATTCCATAAAACATAATGTTATGATCCATAAATTTAAAAAATAATGGATATATATAATAAAAAAATTAAAAAAACATAAAAACTTATTTGATCCATAAATTTTCAAACTCAATTTTATCCTGATGATGATCCATAATTTCAGTAATATGATCCATAATTTTGGTCAAATGATCCATAATTTTGTTTATATGATCCATATTTTGATAATGTGATCCATAATGTTTGGAAAGAAGGCCAATGAAACTATATTAATTGATCTACACATTTTATAAAATCTATGGATCATTTATCAATATATAGTTATATATTTATGGATCGTATCAACAAAACTATGGATCATTTGAACAGGCCCTACGCTTGAGATGGGAGGCGGGATCTTCCGAACTCCTTCTACAGGCAAGTATAGTTCATCACCGAGCATCCCGCACCTGAATTTCAGACGTTTCCAGAGTTTCTCCAGCTAAATTCCATCCTTTGCATTCAGTCAACAAGATGCTACAAAACGATGTACACCATAAACAATCGCCAGGACGCCATACAGCCGTCTAACCCTGGGGAAGACCTCTATCCCCTCGTTGCAGTCGCACCATTCCTGCAACGATCAACAGCTGAATCCTGGCTCTGGACGGGTATCTTCCAAAGATTCAATAATCGGCAAAATATTATCAACGAACCAACATTGCCTCGCCTGAAAGTATTTCGATTTCAGCTGGACCACTTGTTCACAACTGCGACCAAACATTAACGCTTGTTCAACAAGCCTCCCATATCATAATGTCTCCAGCCGTCTCCCGGGACGCAACACTTCTGCTTGACTCAGGGAAGGCCCCGAACTATTATCCGTCAGGCTCTTCCCGCCAGCGCCCAACAGTCGTTCCGGTCCTGCGAATTAGGTCGGAGAAGGGCTCTTCCAAATTCCTGTTTAATTAAATTTGAGTTGAACAAATTCCCTTTGATTGAATTTGTCGCTCATCACCCAGCTCTCGTAATTACCGTCGAGGAAACTGCTGGCCGTGAATTTTCTAACCTGTGCCCTTAGTGACCTAGATTTTCGAAGAGCCGTCTATCGCAGTGTCGAAGTTCTTTCAGAACTGGATTGGGATCGCATTTGGATTCGATCGATGTCAAAAGCTGCCTAAACTTTCTCTCATGTCTTGGCATACATCATCGATATAAGATGCCCGAAAAGAATTGACTCATCTGAAAGTCGCAATCGAGGATGACTAACAAACTTCGCTCATTAAGAAGGAATAAAGGCTGCTCTGAAAAGGTTCACTAATTCTGCTCACTTTTCTGAACGATGTCGTATAATTATCAGTACAAGCCTTATGTCGTTCTTTTTCTGACGCCTTATCAAAGAAGGATCCAACAACGCTAAAACTCATCCGAAATCTTTCTGGAAATACATAAATGAACAGCGTAAGGAAAGGATTGCCTTCATGCATGTTCTCAATGACGAAACTGCTGACACGCAACAGGACATTTACAAACTTTTTCAGCTAAATTTTCCAGTGTTCAGAAGAAGGCACTGCTGTCCGCCGACTCCATCACCTCCAACTGACTCGCAACGCACAGCTGTGAGCATTGGCGTGAGGGCTGAACATTACTAAAGCCGATCTCAACCTCAAGGGCTCATTAAGCCCGGTCATGATGGGGATTGCCATCCTCTTTATTAAAGAAGTATTGAATGACTACTGGCTCCAGTTCAAAAGATTTTCCAGCTTCACTCGTCGGAGTATTCCGTTCCTGTTGGAAAATAGCCGAAATGTTTCCTGTGTATAAAAGGGATAAGCGCGATGTTAATAACTACAGGGAATTACATCGCTGCGCCGTATCGAAGCTATTTGACGTTATCATTATCGTTATGCACACTGCAAGCAACACATCAACACAGATCAGCATGGCTTGTAACTGGGCGCCCACAACCAAATCTTGTGTCTAACCTCGTATATCACGGAAATATCGAACACTCGGCCAAACGGATGGATCTACATGAACCATCTGCTGCGTTCGATAAGCTGAATCATATGACATCGCGATCGCAAAGGCAGGACCATTAGGTATCCGAGGGATCTTTTGAAATGGTTTCGCTCTATCTTACTGACCGCCAACTAACGGTCGCATTAAGCGACAACCGATCGACGTACTTTCGTGCAATCGGAGTTGATACCACAAGGGCATACCATTTAGGACCGTTGATTTTTTATCATGTACTTCAATGTTGTCCATCATGCTGTTAGGGTCCACAATTATCATTTGCTGATGATCTCAAGATATCCTACGTATCTGCTCGGTTACTGATTGCCATACTCTCAAGGTCAAAGCAATGCTTTCGCTGATTGGTGCACTAAGAACCGGATGGTTGTTTATCCGGCAAAATGTTCCGTTATCACATTTTACGCAAAAATGATTATCTTACCATTTGTTGGGAGCTACAGTCAGGAGGTAGATCACTTGAATTTGGTTTGTGGTTTAGACCAAATGGCATTTTCACACCACCTTGCATACGTTGTCGACGGTCAAACAACTAGAAGCTAGAACGTCGTGAAATAGCGAAACATTCACGAACGTTTATTGTCTACGAAATCGCTGTACTGTTCTTTGGTGCTCTATTTAGAGTATTGTTCGTAAGTATGGAGCCCGTATTACAATCGGCGTGGAACGTATTGAATCTATTCAAGGCGTTTCCTGCGGTTTGCGCTTCGAAGACTAAACTGGAGACCTGCGCTGCATCTACTACAGGTTACGAGGGATCTTCCGCGATTGCTTGGCTCATTGCGTATCACGCCGGGATGTGGGCGAGGGCCCTATGTGTAGCTAATGTACTTCAGGAAGAATAGATGGCAAGAATTTTAACAAGTTAACATGAACGTTCAACCAAGCTTGACCGCTACGGAACAGTTCGATACTGACTCCCCTTCGTCACATATTCTTTATTCTTTGTTCTTTATTTGGAGCAGGGAAAAGCCCGCTTGAGTAGAGCAAAATCCTTCTCAAGCGGGCGCAAACCTCTCTTCTTCTTTATATCAACAGAATACAATTTCCCACAGATACAATATTTCTTAAGACTATTACAATTTTACAATTAAAGAAGCACTGCCTCGATACACCAATATCTCTGTTTTGGTAAAACGGTGCCCAAACAACAGAAAAGAATTCTGAAATCGACTTACCAAGGAAATACAGTGCTTTTCAAACATATTGGATCATTTAGAGTCTTTAGATATGCGGAAAATGAAACCAAGCATCTTAAAGCTTTGGAGGACACGAATGCGAATGATCGTTAAAAGATAGTTTTGAATCTAATAGGCCTTAGATCTAACGACGCGTTTTTTTTAAGATTCGTCGTTCAATTTTAGAGCAGTAGTCAATCGAGGAGCGTTTGACGAGAATGAGATCACTGAACATTTGTCTGCATTAAGTACCATGCGTTTATCACACCAATCAGATGAACACGTCAAGCTGAGTTTGCAAGAAATAGGCATCAGAAGCGTCATAACAATCCAGTAAAGTTTGAAATCGTCGGCAAAGGACAACAAAATGATCTTATAAGCTGGTGAACGTCGTTGAGATAAACTAGGAAAATTAACGACCCTAGGTGGCTACCCTGTGGTACACCTGAAGTGTGGGAAAGTATGATGAGATGGAATCGCCAATGATCTTAATGGCCATTTCAAGACCGGATAGAGGATTCAAGCCAGCAGAGAAGGTCAGACCGAGACGTCCGAACTTGGCAATAGCAATCTTGTGGTTGATTTTATCAGATGCTGCGGAGAAATCAGTATAAATTGAATCCACTTGTTGTCTTTTCTGCAGAGCTCGAATGATGAGACTTGGTCGTTGGTACTTGTTCAGCCTTCAGGATGAATCCATGTTGATATTCAGAGATCAATCGTGACAGTTATGAAACAAAGAGTTATAAACTACTTTTTCAAATAGCTTTGAAATTACACAAGGCGGCTATACTGCAGTGATTTACTTACCTCGTTTGTTTTTTTAAAAACAGGAAAAGGTTGGTGTGTTCCAGTGATCGGGGGTGTCATTTGAAGCGATAGGTTGAACGGTGTTGAGATAGGTTTTGATGGCTTCCGAGCACTTCTTCAGCACGAATGGGGAATACCATTAAGGGTCCAGAGCTTGTTGAGGCCTTGAGTTGAGCAACAAATATTTTCAACCATTTCAGCATTGACGAACGGATGATTACCGACTGGGGGACGAACAAGACGTTGATAAGCAGCTATACGAACTTGATCCGCATCCAGAGCTTCTTGAGTATAAGCAGCTAAATGACTTTTGAAAGATCACGATTCCTTCGGTAGATGAACGTTCAGTGGTTACCATAGACATGACGGTGAGTGGCCAGATTCTTTCGCTGGTCAACTACGATGCAAAACTACCAATCTACGCCTCAAGGAACATTTAATAGAGTTTCTTCTTGACTTCAACTTGACGCGGAATGTTCTTCGTCATGAATTTCTAAATTTTTCCGTTGATTGTAGATAAGTCTACATTTTGTTGTTTTAATTTTTTATCTTGCATGTCCTATCATAGAAGTTCTATGCAAACTTCCAAAACCTATGTATGCGACCCACTAGCAAATTCTATATGTCTCAGACCACCTGAAAAAAAACATTTTACAAGTAGTATATAGCATTAATTAAATCAAGAATGTCATCTGTTTCGGCTTCTTACACATAAAACTCAAGGTGCAGCCAATTGGTTGTACGCAAAAGGTGACGTTGAACTACGTGACAGTACTGGTAGTTTTCTGATTGTCTGCTGGAAATGAGTGAGCATTACAAACCATGGTGATGTAAATTTTTAAAACAAAATTTGAAAAGGATGATGATAAAATTTTCAAATAATCGAGGATGAAAACACTCTCAAGCGAACACATATCAAATTATCAATTAGTAAAAACTCCTAAAGTAAAAGTCGTTCGATTGTATCTCGATTCGGTGGTAAACATGCTACTGAAAAAAATTGCAGAAAAGCGATTCGTGTAAAATTAAAGCGCAAAAAAGCGACTTAGTGTACATCGAGGAATGAAGCGTTGACTCTTCCTTGATCGGATGGTCCAAGAAAATTTGAAAATACATCGAGAAACGGCTGAGATATTAACGATCAAAATCTCACATTTTTGACGTTTTCGATTTTTCAATCGTAAAGTGTATTCAACTAAAGAAAAGACAGACGTAGTTCACCGTCAAAAAATTCACGTAAGGACGGCGTATTTCCGTCCATCGTCATAGAGCAAACCATCGAAAGCAACGTCCATTTACTAGAACTCCACTACTAGGAGACGGTATCTCCCGACCAATTTGATACGGATGAGTTTGTCAAAAAGTGTTTCTTTATTGGTTTTCGAGGACTATGACGAAAGACGAAAATGTCTGCCTTAACCTCCACAAATGCAAAAATGACGAACATGGTATTTTGGTCATAAAATATTGTGTTTTATTTTTCTTTTAAGGGACAGCTCTTGGGCATCATAAATGCGTTTGAACTTGAAATAATGTTCCTGAAAAAAATGATCAAAAGGTTCGGCATTCAGGCTACAAATTATTTTTTCTACTCGACCCACCAACAATCGCTCGCGATCCCCTGGGGAATCGGACACTATTGAAACATGTTTCTATGTTATATTTTCTTGACTATGTGCGTTTATGTCATTAGTTTTTAATTAATGTTTACATACATCATTAGAGGCCAATTGTAGTCTGTTTATGAAATCACCATAAACAATAAACAATTTCATCTTTTTTTCGTAATTTCTTTGGAATTCTGATTTGAAATTTTTATTTGTCCATTAGTAATTTTCGAAATTCATGAAAATTTTCAAAGACGAAGGATCGGCGTTGAAAATCATTCGTGCAAAGTCCGACCATACCTTGGCCGAATAATACTTAAGAGTTCTTTTGCCGAAAGCTATCTAGTCGAATTCCATTTTTCGATACGGTATTATGTGGAAACAGTTTGACGTTCGACTGACAGTATTTGGATGAACAAGCCATTGTGCTCTAACAGTCGTTTGGTCGACAGGCCTTGTCGCGAAAATTCCAATGAAACGATAGTTCAGCAGGAAGAGTTGGTCGAAAATGTTATTCAGTTGATCGGATTATATGGCGAAAAACGTGGACCGTTCGGCCAAACGCCATTTTGAATAAATGAGCTTTTAGATAAACGTCTCGTAAAATTCGTTAAATTCTGTAGTTCAACAGGAAATCTTTGGAAGTTCCAGGTAAATCTTTGAGATTCACAAGGAAATTTTTTTATATATTTACCGGAAATTTCGAAATTTGCCCTAATTGGGCTTCTGATCTGTGTGGTTAGTGGCTCAGTCATTAAGCGTATTTGCAAGCCTTTAGGTTCGATTCCCGCCTAAGTAAGAAAACATTTCGTGAATGAAACTGCTCTGCAGGTTCACTGGTGCTATTGAATGATGTCCTGTCTAATTCTAAGTGTTAAGTGATCCTGATGGGTATGTCTGAAAATAGTCGTGGTGTTCCTATAATTGCGGTAGTGCTGTTTTACCATTCTAGTATTAAACGCAGCAACCATCATTCCATCAATTTGTTATCTGTCATAACGATAAAGAAATACAGTTTGAAATTGCCTCAAATCGGTAAGTATCTTAAAATACCTTATCTTTCCTGCTTTGACCAATAGTTGCGGTAGTGTTCCTATAGTTGCGAGTCCATGTAAAACAATGGGATTCGTAACTATAGGAACACGAATTAAAAATCGCAACTATTGGAACACTTGCACCATAATTGGAGGTATCATTTAGGTAAGAAATATGAAATATGCTAGCGATCGGATAATCTCTTCGTTTAAAAAGTATTTGATGAGCTCTGAGTGTACTTAAGGTAGTCGTGAGTATAGGCGTGTGTGGGAACGATAGTGGTGGATCGTTGCTAGGTCCTCCACTATTGGGTCTTTACTACCTATCGAAGGAAATTCTTCAGAATTTTAATGAAAGTTCTTAGTTTTACAAAAGCTTTTTCGATTTTTCAACGAAAATTATCAAGAAATCTCGAAGAAAAATAGCTTTTTCACGAGAAATCTCCTGGAGTTTCAACGGGATTATATAAACTATCGGTGGTCACCGCGTGAGACCTCTAACCACCTGTGACCTCCGGGAAATCTAGAGAATTTAGAATTTTGTATCGGATCTAACGACTTGGTCTGACTTTCTTATTTCCCTAAAGCGTTACGTAATTTCGAACAGTCCCTTAGGAAAGGATGAAGTCACTATTATCTATGTGTTTTAGGTATATATTGTATACAAATGTATACATTTGGATACGGATACGTTGCGGATACACAATCAAATATTTCTATTTTTGTTAAATGGGTAAAATATTACTCGGATAATCGAGCTTTCAGGTTAATCGAGCCCGGATAATCGAGTCCGGTCTGTAGTTCCTTCTCTTCTATATAGAGCGGAAAAATTCAGTGTACTATATTTGATTTTACGTAGTTTACGTCGATACATACTGCTACACAATAACAAATACTCATAACACTTCTTTATTTTGTGTTTCGGGTCTAAATCCAATTTGAATCTAAATTCCTTTCCTAAATATTTAAAATGGTATTCATAGTATTATTTGCATAATTAATACTATCTATTGAGCAACCATTGAACAATCCAGTCATTCGCCTTTCCAATCTAAATTTAACGATTTTCATGACCATAGCAAAGTTTCAAATATTATATTACAGCCGAATTGTTCAACTCAAAGGTGTACCATTAATCGACGCTGCAGCCATCATTGAATCGAACCCCAAAATCCGTTCTTACTAAACGGAAGCAACCACTCCATTCCGTACCGGCACACGCCGTCATACATATATACAACATGAGTGAGTTTTCCACCTTCCACGTTTTATGGCCGCGCTTTGCATTTCTGTCCACTTCGATCGCCCCTCAGTAAGTACAACCACCCACGACGACAAAACTCCCAGCTATATTACGGCAATATTTTAGCCGCGCTCCATGTCTTCCGCGTTTACGAGACTCATACCATGTGGCTGGCTGACGGCCTATGACGCGCCCATTTTGGGAAAGCCTTCCGATTTTATGGCTCTCATTTCATACACATACGGAACACTCGCGTCACAGCCACCGTCACCGAAGCCGTTGGTGATCCTGATCGTCCGGTCGTAAATTGTGGAGTGTCCCGCTACCGAGCTTCTACCGGGGTACTAGTTCTACATTACGTCTTCTACTATCGAAGCAGCGAAAGAAGAGAGGATTTTGGCAGCAGAATTGTGGACCCAATCATGTCTATACAAACTAGTGCCTGAATGGTTTCAGCAGGTGTGCTGATGAGTAAGTGAAGATGAAAATACGGAAAAGGATCACTAAATGCTCATGCGTTACCCATGAGCAAAGGTCGATAATGTGTGTAAAGAGATGAAAATATGTTTTCCGATGCTCTTAGAGAGGTACTACCTTGAAGGATTTTCACTGAGATTGAATAAAATCAGGGGAATTTCGTAATGTGATGTTTCATAGCATTGCAACGGAGCACAGTCTACTAAACAGATCCACTTAACTGTTTATTCGTTTGATATTCTTATGTTGCTTTCACTGCCGTCTTTTTCAAACAAAACAAGAAAAAAAACAATTCAGCGACTCGATTCAATGAATGGGTCGTTGCCTTATACTCATTCAAAACCAACAAAAAGTTTTTCGAAGGTAACGTCGAATTGAGCAACGGCCTCAACAAACTTCTAGAACTTCTCCAATTGATGATAGCAGCTTCACCTTCACTGCTGGAGGATCTTATGATGGCAATAAACTCAAGCTCGATAACGTTCCGTGATGAAGTTTTTCACCTGAATTCATTAAAATGTTTCGCAACAATAATGATTACTTAGGAACTTTGACCTGCTACTAGGTAGAGCTGCACGACGAAGTTTGATTGAGCTTTTCTGCTCTTGCTTCTGTATAACGACGTTGGATTGCTTGTTTCGTTATGAAATTAAAACTTAGACTCAGTCTAACGTGATCAACTATGGTTCTTTACGGTTGTCAGTTGAGCCATTTCGAGGTAATTAAACTCATTGAATACGAGATCCAATTTATTTATTCATTGTGAAAATTTAATTAGATAAAAGGATTATCTCTTTACATGGTGACGTGAGGCATTGAATCATCATAAGGCTGCGCAAATTTTTTACGCCGGACTACATAGTATTCTTCTATACGATTGCCAAAAGATCATATTAAAATATGATAGAACGGTAATATCTCAGTAGTTTCTCGATAGATTTTCAATATATGTGTTTAATCGATCAGGAAGTGTAGCCTTTAAAATTATTGGTTTTCCTTTTTATATCGATAATAGTTAAAAAGTTAAAGTACCAACAAACAATTTTAGCTGAATAAGTTTGTTTGGCTGAATAAAGCGCTCAGAGCTTCAAGTATTGTTGGGAAAGTAAAAAAACTAATCCTGTTCGTGCATCACAAGTTCATACGTCGAAATCGAGCAACTTGCGGTTCTAATCTCAGTTCAACAATAAAAGCGGACACAGCAGCGCTTCAACGAAGTCGTCGATAGTGATCACAACAGGTGGTGCTCGTTGAGGTGGTAGCTGCCGAGATTTAACCTCAATGATGTGATCTATTGCAACTAGCGATAAATCATTCGTGTGTCGACCAGTAGCAACACTCCAGTGAAATCTTCCGTGGGTTCTCGGATGAATGGTATGCTGCTGTTTGGTTGGTGATGGAAAACGCATGACAAAAAGTATTCGGTCGTTTCAAAGGCAATATATTTTGTGGTCAATTTGGTAATATTTGGGAAAAATCACCATCAGTGTGGACGCACATAGGCACCTTCTGTTGTTTAGTGGAACATCGTGATGGGTGATTTCCTGGCAGCAACAAGTAGAAATTTCCTCGCATGTTGTTAGTGATTTGCTAAGCGAGCAAAATATAACACAAATCACTTGTACTGCGCGCAAAAATTTTGCTCGAAAGTATGTTTATTACTTGACATATGCAGGAAAAACAACAGACACGACTTAACATAAAATAATTTGATTATCTATGTCATCTGGTCTTGCATGAGTACATGATTAATCTGGGGGCAGCAGGGACATGTCAAGGGCTTGACGATCCCTCCCAGCCATCTGCGAGTTGTGCGCCTGCCCTAGGATGTGGTGGGGTTTGACAGTGGGCTTGTAAACCTCTAAAAAAGCTGCATGTATCCACGCAGGCTCCGCCAAAGCGACTGTGCCGCTCAAAGCGCTGCAAGTCCAAAGTCCTGGTGTAGGTGGGACGCTAAACGCATGACACGACGGCCCTCCGACGAGACAGGAGATTTGCGCAGGCCCAATAAGCCGCCTTAAACAACCATTACGAATGACGAGAAAATAATCGATACAATCGCAACGACCTGGAAGCGACGAATAAAGGATCACGATTGGAAGCTTGGAACATGGAACTGCAAGTCGCTGGCTTCGCAGGTTGCGACAGGAAAATCTACGATGAATTCATCCCCGTAACTTCGACGTCATGCGGAAATCTGCTGGACAGGACGAAGGTTGGAAAAGGGCTCGACGGCTACCTTCTACCAAAGCTGTGGCACCACCAACGAGCTGGAAACCGGATTCATGATGCTGGAAAGATGCACCAACGCGTGATTGGTGCAGCCAATGAACGCGGATGTGCAATCTGAGGATAAAGGCCGATTTTTTAACTATAGCATCATCAATGCAGTCCACACGAAGGGAGACCGACGAGAGAAAGAAGCGTTCTATGCGCAGCTGGAGCAGACATAGATGGATGCCCGGTGCGGGACGTCAAAATCGTCATCGGTGACATGAACGCTCAGGTAAGGAAGGAGGAATGTATAGACCGGTCATCGGACCGGATAGTCTACTACCGTATCGAACGACAACGCAACGATGCAAACTTTGCAGCCTCCGCGGAATGGTAGTCCGAAGCACTTTCTTCCCCGCAAGAATATCCACAAGGCCATAGGAAATCACCTAATCAAGTAACGGAAAACCAAATCGACCACGATTCTAATCGACAGTAAATTCTTCTCACACATCACGGTACGCACTACGCGGTCGAATAGAATCAGCCACTACCTCGTTGCAGTATGTCTGCGCTCAAAACTCTCGACGGTGTACAACACGCGTCGGAGTCGTCCGCCGCGGCTAAACACTGGGCGGCTACAAGACGGTAGATCAGCCCAAGACAACGCGCAGCAGCTGGAAGTGGCACTCCCAACGGAAGAGCAGCTGGGCGTTACATCTCTTGAAGATGGGGAGATATTCGATCCGCCATTGGAGCACTGCAACCGCTGCACTAGGCATGGTGGCCCCGGATCAGAGAAACGACTGGTATGACGGCTAATGTGAGCAGTTAGTGAGAGAATGCAGCATGGCGAGTTCTGCAACACGCCCGAGGCGAACGAGCAGATACAAAGGGCGGGCAAAACTGATTTCCGGAAAAAGCGCCAGCAGGAAGATCGAGACCGTGAAGAGACGAGGAACTGTACCGCGTTAATAACGCAAAGTTCTATGAGAAGTTGAACCGTTCACGTAAGGCCAGTGCCACAGCCCAATTTGTGTGAAGGACATAAACGGGAACCTTCTTACAAGCAGGCGTGAGTTGATCCAAATTGGCGAGCAGCACTACGAAGAGCATCCTGAATGGCGATATGGCAGACAACGGCTGGCGGTATGGTAATGAACATGGGAGCACTGCGCGCGGACATGCGACTTCGGCTCGAATCTCCAGGAAATCAGGAGGAGATCGGCGGCTGAAAACAACAAACCCCTGGAGTTGACCAACTACAGAGAGCTGTTTAAACACGGTGGTGGAGGCATTGGCTAGGCGCTTATTACTGCAAGGTTTGGGAGATGAGGTTCTGCCGCAGGAGTGGATGAGAGGTGTCGTGTCCCATCTACAAAAGGGCGATAAGCGGATTGTAACAACTACCGCGCAATCACATTTGCTGAACCCGCCTCAAGTACTCTCCAAATTTATGCCGCCGACAACACCAATTTAAAGAGAGTTCGTGGGGGCAGTACCAGGCGGGATTTATGGGTGAACCCTACCACAGACCAGGTGTTCGCCGTACGTCAGGTATTGCAGAAATCCGCGAATACAACGTGCCCACCACATCATCTATTTATCGACTTCAAGGCCGCATATGATACAATCATCAGGACCAGCTATGGCAGCTAATCACGGAAACAGTTTCCGGATAAACTGATACGGTTGATCAAGGCCGACGATGGATGGGTGCGTAGTTCGAGTTTCAGGGCATTCTCGAGTCCCTTCGAAACGTGCAGAGGTTACAAGGTGTCTCGCTGATTCAACATCGCTTTGGAGGAGTATACGAAGGGCAGGATTAGAGGTGGTACGATTTTCTAGTT
>NC_085141.1:256190678-256223118 GCF_024139115.2 Armigeres subalbatus
AGTTACGTATTGCTTAGGAATTCATACCGAAATCTATCAGGAATGCATTCAAACGACATTTCTTTGAAAAAATCTGAAAAATCACAATTCTAATTTGATGACCCTCTAAATCTCCATGGATTTGGCTGAAAAATTGGTCGGGAGGAACTTATTGAAGTAGAGGGATGGCACTTCTGAAAAACTTTTGAAAATGGTAAAATGGTAGAATGCACATGCAAAGGGCTTATATCCAGCTATCGCTTTAATTAACCTATTGCTAAGCTAGATTTTGGTCATTTTTTTTGTGTAAAATCGCGGTAGACCGCAGTGACTTCAGTCAAAACGGAGTGATCTAGACGTTGATCCATTTCCCAGCACGGTGACCCAACAGCAACTGACCATGAACCTCTGCTTCTGCCTCTACTGAGATGTCCAGCTGGATTTCAGTCTTATGTCGTTTCGTCTCCGCACTTACGTGAGGTGTGACCGACCCAGCCACGCTTCCGGCGCTTCCGTTCCCGCATTCCGGTTCTGGGGCACGGGTGAGCTGGTACACGTGACCCATCAAATTGAATATTTATCCTTAAATTTGATTTTATACGCCAAAACTAGTTCGTCAACCATCAATCATCTTTCAAATACTCCGTATTTTGATAATCACTAAAGTGGCTTCCGAAAGAATTCCTGGGGAATTAACGAAGGCATCCCTTACTTTAAACACTTTTCTCGATAGTTAGCTCGGTGATCAATGCATCATGAGTGAAGCTCTCTCAAAATATGTAAAAGATCCATAACTTTGATTAAATGCACTAATCGAATCATTGTTTCGATCTAAGAGCATAAAAAACGTTTTGCCATCTTAAAAAGATTTCCTGAAGAATTCCTGAAGCACCTCCTGCAGAAATCTAAGAATCAATTAGAGATCACTTCGTAAATTTGACAATTCTCTCGAAAATTCTTCAGGAATGTATGAAATACATACAAAATTACTAAGGATTTTTCAAAGCAGGAGGAACTTTCGATTTCTGGATCAATTTTTGAAGGAATTTCCGGGGGATTTTCCAAAGGAATCAGTAAAGGAGTATCGATAGGTATTATAAGCGTAATTTTCTAAACTATTCTTCGAGAAATTTCCAAGGTGAGTGCCCGAAAGAATTCCTGGAGAAATTTCAAAAGCAATTTCAGACGAATTTTCCGAAAGGATTCTTTCAAGAATTCCCAATGGAGAATCTGAAAGGATTTTCGAAAAAAATCTAAAGGAATTTGTGAAAGATGTTTGCTAAATGAATGTTTAAAAGAATTTTAGGGATTTCGAATGGATTTCCCAAAGGAATTCTTGAAGGAGTTTTCAAATGAATTTCTGAAGGTATTATCAAACCAATTCTTAAAAAAAACATCCTCAAAAGGATTCCTTAATGAATTTCAGAGTAGATTGCCGAAGGAAAGCAATTTTTATCGAAATTTCGAAGGAATTTCGGAAGGTTCAAAGGAAGTTTTGAAAGAGTTTCTAAATGAAACACTCTAGGGATGTACGAAGGAAGTTACTGAAGGAATGTCCAAAGATATACCTGGAACAATCTCCTTTAGAAATTCCTGAAATAATTTCCAAAGGAATCACCTTAAGATATTGTTGATTTCTAAAGAATTTCTAAAGCATTTTTCGAGAGTATTTCTTGTAGAAGCATAAGTTCTAGAACGCTGGTGAGGCTGTAACCATTAAAATTATTCTGCCAAAATATGCTTCAATAAGCTAAACTTGGCCGTTTGTTGTTCATCATGTTGTAGTTCATGTTTGATTTCATCACAAACATCGGTTCGACACATATATTATCGGTACTTTGGCTGCTAGGTCCAAGCAACGGAAATGGCATTAGCAATCTTGTACTTTTGCATCTGGCCTTGTCCAGAAAGTTTCTGCAGGTAGCCATCGTTGTGATGTCGCATTTCAGTAGCTTGGGCGGTGGTTATTCATTCGAAAATTTCCCGATGATTTGGCACTTGAAATACGATATTTTCCTCACTTAATTCCAGGTTTGTTGCCTGCCAAAGATGCCAAAGCGTACTGCGGGATGCATACTCTATGAGAAGTTTATAATTTCACATCGTTTAGTATTTTGATTATCTGATTATTATTAAAATTCATTCCCTATTCTCATAAAATGATTTTGAAACTAAAGTCGCTTTATTACTATAAAATGTCACTCTTCAGTTTTTGCTCCTAAATTGTTTTCACGGGTGCTACCGGTTTATATACTCCTTTTCTATGAAACATCCTCGTACGATGAATTTTATCTTGATCGCTGATTTGTTTTGTAAATTAATGTTTGGTTTTAAGAGCTACCCTCACGTGAGACACAGTGGTCATCAAAATCAGAAGCTAAAAAATTTTCGTTTCAAACTGCGCAGTCTGATCGTACTTTCTCCACTGCCATCCCTTGTATACGAATCGAAACTCTCCATTCCCAGAGTTCCTGGAAGCATCTCCCAAACATGACCTCACATAGCACGAACTGCTACTAAACCATTTTATACTGCCACTCATCAATAATCAAATTCCGAACGGACAAATCACGATAGACCTCGATAGAGACACAGTAATTAAAATTTATTAGCTACTTGGACCCAATCAATCAGCCATCATCGATCTGTCGTCCATCGGTTGGCGTCAGAGAACATGAAGTAGGCGCGCGCGGAATGGAACAAATATTCAAATTTATCCCACCGATCGAACAGCTGGACGGGAGTGCGAAATGGTTTCGAAAATTTCAATGTAAATTCGATTATTGGAGCATTAAAATCAATCAACTGTTTCTGGGACGAAGCATCTCCGGTGGATGCTGATTTTACCGGCAGAACACGCCCATTTCACCCGGGCCGACTCTTTCAGATTGATCTCTATTGGAGCCGACTGGAGCTCTGGTCATGTGTGGCAGGTGACATAAAATTTAGCATAATTATGCTCGATATCAGATTTCAAGCATATCAAACAGTGTGTCTGTTCATTGATTTACAAGCCGCACTAAAAAGCGATTTTCTCTCTAAAATTATTTAAATTGCTTACTTTGCTGCACAGGATTTTGAATCTGCTTATCGTCGGGTCTATCAGCGCGGGAACAAATTTACTACTGAGGCTATTATTTCTAGCTTCATGACCCCTCGGAAGCTTGGTGCTGACCGCCACCTCTGAAGATCCCAATCTGTGTTAGGCTTAGGCGTGGAAAATTTGGAAAACCACCGTCCATTCCTGTGAAGCACGATTGTGAAGCTCAACGAAAAGCCACTAGATAGGAGCGTTGGAGATGCATCGTAATCAACGGTTACGAATTGCGGTGGAAGTAATTTTCACCATTACCTTTCCTATATGCGAAAACGAATGAAAGGGGCTAATTTAATATTTCGACGAATGATGGATCGTTTACTTTCGATCAAGGTTTACTGTACGTACAGTTTACCAGGGATGTCGAGTTGTTTTGGCGCAGCTATCAAGTTCCAGATTAAACGATTTTTAAAGCCTAGAAACGATTCCAAGACCACTACACTTCAGAATCTTCAGAATCTGAGACTGTCAGAATGAGGGTGCGAGTAAGGTCTTGTTCTCCATAGATGGATTGCAAATCTAAGTTTATTTTTTTCTTCCAATGCCTTCGCCGCTAGAATCAGATAATTTGCATGCGCAGCGCCATCATCATTGCCTTGTCGCAGCAGCAGCTAACCCCGCCAGCCAACCAGCCGAAAGCCATTCAATTACATTCTGATGATGTGTTACATGTCCCCACCACCTACCTACGCTTGTTGCATGACCGCCAGGGTCGGGAAATTGGGGGTGGACACATTCTTATCAAGTTTTCCGAGTGGCACCTCGTTGTTATCGTCGTCATTTGAGCCGTACGGACGAGCAGAAGCGCAAACGAGCCAGAGAGGGCGGAGATCGTACTCTCCGTCCGCTGGATGGCTGGTTGGCTTCCAGCTCTACGCTCGGTGCCGGCCGTGGACGGTCTGGTTGTTGTAAATGTTGTGCCGTTTGTCATTAAATTGTTCCGCTGCTGCACAACCGACCGACGCGTTCGGCGTGTCAACCCGTTTCCCATTCATGGATGACGGCCGTCGTCGGTACGGTTGGCCACCATTTGCACTGGGCTTTTGATGGAACAAGCGAGAGAAGGAATACCCATTGTCTACGGGTTCGCAAGAATTTCCACGCGCGCGTGAAAATTGCATCCAATCACGTTAGATTTTCATGGCCCCATGGAATGGATTCGTGGGTGGCATGAAGGGATGAGACCCATGAAAGCCAAGGGACAATGGAGGAAGAAAATATGGCTTCTTTGTCTCGCGGAAATTGAATGGGACTCGGATAAATGGTTGGCAGGACGCACAAGCGTATGCAAAATGGAGCAGATTTTCGCTATTGATTGCTTGTTTTTCTGGTATTTATGTTTATGGATGACGATGTTTTCAAAAATAACAACTCCTGGAAGTTTTTGCCTTTCTCGTAACCAAGTTTATGTAAAGAATATATCATTTCATATAAGACGGTAGTACATTATACCACTACTTTATTGCACCTTTGACAGATACGTATTTCGATCTCAACAGTAAGGTCGTGTTACGTGTACGAGACTCGACTCGACTTACTTAGTCGTACTTAGTCAAGTCAAGAACGAGCCACTAAAGACGACCTTACTGTTGAGGTCGAAATACGTGTCTGTCAAAGGTACAATAAAGTAGTGGAATTAAATGGAATTGTACAAACTCGTCTTATGACAAGCAAATACATTCCACTAAGGGTATGCGATAACACACTTTTTCCTAACGAAACGAAACGAAACGAAATTTAAAATGTCTATGTTAATTCGGATCGAAACGAAACGAAATATAGATTTACTTTCGAGACTTCGAAACGATACGAAATCAAGCTTCATTTATTTCGAAATTTTTCGAAACGAAACGAAATTTAAATTTTTTTCCGCGGAATTTTTATTAAAATGGTTTTACGCAATTCTGATTTTACTTCTTCGAAGTCAAATAACTATTTTTAGAGTTATAATAACAGAAGAGGTAGTCTATGATAAATCGCCTCATATAACATTGGCGATAAGGCAATACCCCAGCATTTGTGCCGCTTTCAAAGGAATTCATCGTGGAGCGTGTGCTCCTGAATCTGATCAATTTTATATCAGCAAGTACATAAAAATATAGAAATTGTGGGATTTGTCAAATACGGATTCAAATTTCGAACTAAGGTTTTATTAGTTCACTTAAGGTTATGTACATTCTATCGTTGGGTCGCTGCAGCCAATATTCTGTTTACGCTTCCATACCAACGGCGACAGAATCGCTGTCGCCAAGCGATAGAATCGCGTCACGACTGTCGCGTCGCGTGTGTTTGGGGGAACCTCAAAGCGCTTATGTGACTGTTGTTGTTCAAAGATGGTCTAGTAGCCTAGAAATTCACACGAGAAATTCGACATAGAGAGAGAGAGAAACATGAACAAAAAATGACCAGAACACATCGCGATAGGGGGCGCTCCTTAGCCTAACGGTAAGACGAGCGGCTACAAAGTAAGACCATGCTGATGGTGGATTGGTTCGATTCCCGGTGGAAATTGTCTTGATTTCCCTGGGCATAAAAGTATCATCGTGTTAGCCTATTGATATTCAAATGCAAAAATGGTACCTTGGCTTAAAAATCTCGCAGTTAATAACTGTGGAAGCGCTGAATGAACACTAAGCTACGAGGTGTCAATGTCCAGTGGGGGATCTGATGCCAATAGAAAGAAGAAGACATCGAGATATGTAGGTTATCGAGATGTAGAAGGCCCGAATGTATGTAGATTGGAGGGACCGAGAAAACTATCGACATAGGGAGAGATATCTATATATAGATCATCGAGATGTAGAGAGTCGACTGTATAGCTAAAATTCAAGCTCTATCTGGCAAAAAAGCGAATGTCGCAAGAGAGAGTTCTTTTCGTCGACTACCCCTCTCTTAAGTAAAAGTAACAAGCAGAAGATTTATTTGCGGTTTATAACCTCAGAATGCAAGTTCCAATTGTTTTCTAGTTTTCTGATAAACTTTAAAGAAATCCCCTGCTTGTCACTTTTATTCAAAAGAGGGGAAGTCGGTGAAGAGAATTCTTCCTTGCGACATTCGCCCTTATTCCAGCTAAAGCTTGAGTGGTTTGTTGGTAAGTCCGAAAGTTGGTTGGCCTAATATACTACATTTGGCTGAACATCTAGTCTAAAATTCTTCTTCTTCTTCTTCTTCTTCTTATTGGCATTACATCCCCACACTGGGACAGAATTTCTTATGTTGTATTGTACATAAGAAATTCGTCGGAAAAATTCAAAACAAAATTAAATTTTTTCAAAAACAAATAAATTTCCTGTAGAAATCCAAAGAAATTCCTTCAAAAATCCGATTTTTTTCGTTAAAATACCAAACGGTTTCCCGTAAAAAAATTTAAAAAATCACGTGGGAGCTCTGAACAATTTTGGTTTAGATTACATAACATTCACCTCGGAAATTCCGAAGAATTTTCCATAGAAAATTTGAAAATAATCCCGTGCAAATTCCAATGATATTCTTATGAAAATTATGATCAATTCGCTGTTGAAATCTAATTTTGTTTTGCTGATGTCCACATTTTTAACGATCTCCCGCGGAAAAAATTTTCTGTGCATATTTCGGAAAATACTCAACAGAAGCTTTCCGTGGATTTTCCGAACATTTTCCTGTAGCAACTCAAACAATTTTCATTGAAAATTCCAAAGTGCTTCTTTGGAAATTCCGAAGAGTTATCAAAACTTCAAAGTAGTTGCCATTGAAAGTCCGAAAATATATTCTATATTTGTCTATGTAGTTTTCTTCTATAAAACGTCTTCAGTGTTTCAAAGATTCAAATTATGTGATATTTTTTTTACTATTTGCACAATATGAATGCGGAATCGATCGTGGGACGGCAGTGAGAGAGAAAAATCTACCTCGCGTAGCAGAAATTTGTTTAACCAGTGTGCAATCTATCGTGTTGATGCTGATCACGCCAGCTAGTGTGGGAGAACGCGAAGTGATAAAACTAATGTCTGCACCGAAGAGCACAAAATTATTTAGTGCGGAATCGATCGTGCTGTAGAAGCTTATTAAACGAAGTACATTGATTTTGCGTTAGATATGGGTCTGTGAAATTCATTCTGAAATACATAACTTTATGCATTTTAGAAAGGTGCACAGGATTCTTCTAGTGAGCAAATGTATGCTATATGGAAATAAAAGGTATTCTACCAGGATTTGCGTAACAAATGTTTCATGTGCCGAGCGGAAGGTCACCGGAAGGATGCGTGTCCATAAAGAACGAAAATGAACGATCAAAAGAAACGATCAATCGGAAAGAAAGAGGCGAATATGGCAACGCAAGGTCGGCAACGGAAATCGTATTCCGGTGTCGTTATTGGATTCGATGCAGCAACCCGTCAAACATCATCGGATGCAGCGCAGAACGACGTAATAGAAGTGGCTGAGGAAGAAGTGATTGGATTGGATACCGATTCATCTGAACGGATGGAACCATTTTAAATTCCAGATTTAATGGTGGAACGCGAAAGACTAGCAGAAACTATGACATTCAAGAATAATACAGATCGGATCTGGTTCGTGAAGAAAGGAATCATGGGCTACACGGACTCGTACAGAAAAATGAGAGAGGAAGAGGATAAAAAGCAACTAGCGCAGTCTACGAGTCAGCGACGGGGTCGTTTGGTTACTGAAGGATCGATGGATCGATCCCCACCAAAGAAGACCTCACGCAGAAATGTTTCTGAAACTTCTTCGGAATAATTAGTTCTATTATTTCTTATGTTTTCGGCTCCGTAGAATTTATTATTAAACATACGAGCCTCATAAATAAACTGATTGGTAAAAATGTGTGCTATATATATAATAGAATAATAAGACGAATAATAAGAGGAATAAGTTTTTACTGTTACGCTCTTTTCAAATGTTGTTCTAGTAATATCAATTCTCTATCTGCGTATACGCTTGGCAGATGTGGATACAAAACTGAGTATCCCACTGAATAAAAAAATAAATCTAAGCATTCATTTCCTTATTTTGACTTAGCACGATACTATAAAACCAGGCTGACAAGACAATATGAATAGAGGTGTGCGCCGGTCCGAAAATCGTCGGCGGCGGCATTTGTCAAAATTTTGGTCGGCGGCGGCGACGTTTTCGGCGTCACGCTGAAAGCCATTTTAGCGGCGGCGTGAATCGGCGTGGAGATTTTAAACGTTTGTTTTTAAGTTTTTTTTTCTGCATTTTTACAGGATGTTTTCAAAACTTCAACGGGAGAATCTTTTGCATTTCGTCGGAAAAATCTGATGAATTTCTCTCGAAAATTCTCTGAGCTTCTCCAAAATATTAATTTGAAAATTAAAAATAAGAATGGGGTTATGTAGTAAGCGTTAATAGAAAAAATTGTATAACCTAGAGTTTTCAAAACAACTTTACGATATAATTTAGCGGCGCAGCCACAATTTTTGATAATATAAAGTATGGTTTAAGTTTAAATTTGTTTCGAAATTCCGCGGAATTCCGTTAAATTTCGTTTGAAGCTGATTTTTTCTAGCGAAATTTTTGTAATTTTACGAAACGAAACGAAATCAAGAAATCAGATTTCGCCATGCTCAAATTCCGCGAAATTCCGCGGAATTTCGTTTCGAACCACCTGAAACGAAATTTTTCGAAATACCGCATATGCTTAGCGCAAGGCAAAGCCGGTGTATTGCAAGATGCTTAGAACTTGAATCGCATTTTGCGAACAAGAATTAAATTACTAATCTATTTGTCAGGGTGATTGGCGTGTTTGCCATTCTTTCAATGCTGTTGATGTGCATTAGCGTTTAGTAGGAAAATAGAAGAAGAATGTATTGTATACGAAGCGTCCCAAAGTTTTGTGCTTTTTTTTCTTCTCTATAATCAAAGTTGATGGATCTGGGAATTATCTAGGGAGACTTCGTTGGTAATACCTATCTACGGCTAGCAGCAATAAAAAAAAATTGATTTTTTTTTTATTTGGGTGCTATAATGAAAAACCAACATCAGAACAGTAATTACATGACTACATTTTGTTGAATTAGCTTCGGTAAGTGCTCAAATAGTGTATTTTCTGCGCCTCGTAATAAATTAAATAGTTTGACGAACATGGCATCAAAACTTTCCAAAAGCAAGTTCAACTTTGCTTCATGGCTTGTCGTACTATGCAATGTGGCACGACAACATGAAATCTGATTGCTCTCTGCAGAACATGATTTATTGGCAAGAATGATCATGAGGATTAAACTAGGCTACAGTCAAACCTCCATGAGTCGATGTTCTATGACTCGATATCGACTCATGGAACCAAATTACGCCATATGAAAAAATATTTTCTGGGTTACTGTGATGGTCCCTTCAAACAGCTTTCCAGCGATTTTCTATTCCACATCTCGATATCTCCATGAGTCGATGGTCCCTTCAATATCGACTCATGGAGGTTTCACTGTATACTATTTTGGTACACATTATCGTCATTGCAAAAAATAGCGTGTGCAACTCGTTGCAAAACTCGATTTTTTCAGCACTCGGCAAGCCTCGTTGAATAAACGTACAACTCGTGTTGAAAAAATCATCCTTTTGCAACTAGTTGCACAAACTACTATTTTTGAAATTACTGATCATAGTATCTTGTTTATAGTTGGCGTTTGAGTGATAAAACGGCCTACTTTTCCATACCAATGGAAGTAGGTGAGTGCTCAAATAGTGTGTTCTTTGTGTCACGTAATAAATAAAATAATTTGATGGGCATGACATAAAATTTTCCAAAGGCAGATTTATTTATCGCCTGTCGGTGTGTCGAGCATACAATGTGGCACGATAACATGGGATCTGTTTGTTTCCTGCAGCAACATGATTTTTTGACATATTGAAGCTCATTTTTCGTCATTGCAAAAAAATAGCGTGTGCAACTCGTTGCAAAATTCATTTTTTCAGCACTCGTAGTATACGTACAACTCGTGCTGAAAAAATCATCTTTTTGCAACTAGTTACACAAACTACTATTCTCTGAAAATATTTTTACGATGATGCTTTACATTCCCTACCTGATTATATCATTTTGGATATAACGTAAAATCAGGGTTGTAAATTTTCGGCAGCACTGGATGAAGGTGATGTTTTTTTATATCATGTTTTTATTTTCTTCCTGCTTTGAAATCAACCTCACATTCCCGGAGAGGCAGAAAAGTAAACAACAGAACTCACATCACCCACTGCGCCGCGAAGATGAAATTTACCACAGCAAAATGTACACATTCACCCACCAAATTGAAAAAATTCACCACGCGTTTAAATGGGCCACTCACACCCGCTCGGAAACGTCTTCTAGAAATCTCCCGTGATATCTCTGAGACAAAAAAATAAGTCTCCTAGATATTTTTGGTCGATTTCTAGAACCTGTCAGACCTCAAATCCACCTCAAATGCAACAACCGTTTAAACCGGTGTCTACCTCAAATTTTACACGAGTATACCGTTTGAACCGGAAAGGATTTGACACAACGGTTCTCTTAGATAACGCAGAGATATCTCCTAGACATTAGTACCACAGCTCTACTAGATTTTTATTAGATACTAGCAGACCCGACGAACTTCGTTTCGCCTAAAATTGATTTATTTTCTGATTAGATCTCGAGTTATGAAGAAATTTGTGTTTCATTTGTATGGGAGCCCCCTTTCCAAAAGAGGGAGGTCTCGAACCATCTTAAGAACCTTCCCTGGCCCCAAAAACCTCTACATACAAATTTTCACGTCGATCGGTTCAGTAGTTTCCGAGTCTATAAGGCACAGACAGACAGAAATTCATTTTTATGTATATAGATGAAGATGATTTAGATATGGGTACCTCGATTCTTCTTCTTAGCATTCTTTTTTCGGCTTGTTTACAAAATAATTTTTGTGGACATATTTATTTTAATTTTATTCTTTATTTTCTTTTCAATATTATATTTGTACATTTTTTCGGTAAACCTGGGTAGACTCCTCGAGGAACTGAAACTAGCAAGATATTTTCTTTAATCTACTGGGGGTTTGTTCTACAATCCAGTCGGAAATTGTTATGTAATCCAGTAATGCCACCTTCTCAATTCTTTCCGAAATTGAATTTAGATTTTTGCTGGAGCCAGATATAAAACCGACTGAATCCTGAGAAGAGTTCCAAGAAAAATACCGATCGTATTCGAGAAAGAATCATATGTGAATCCAGAAGAAATTCTTACTGAAGAAAAATGTGTTTGGATTACAGATCGTATGGATCCTAGAGAGAATTTTGACTGCATACCAATGTGCATTTTACTGTCGCTTAGGTCACGATCATTTCCGCCCACGAGTATCTCCATCGTTTTACACGGGTGGTATTTCCCGCCCGAATTTCATGGCTAGTCGCATCGGGATGTGTTGGCGTAGCATCCAGAATGCTAACGTTTAGTGTCGCCCCCGGGTTTCGCCATCGAACAAATGGGGGTGGGAAGCTTCATTTAAACGATGATCGTCTGGGGTTTCCTGCAATTAGAAGAGAAAAAAAGATTCAACGTGACAATTATTTGTAGGGCATTTGGACTGGCCAGTCTGGAACCGCTACTGGATTGCCGAAGGATTCGATTGCCCTACTAAATTCTCGAAGGAGTCCTTTTCCAATTCCCGAAGGAATCCCTTATAATTTGCCACAGAAATTCCTACTAAATTCGAAGAGGAATCCGAACTGGATTTCCCGAAGAAACCCTATCGGATCTCCGAAGGAATCTCAACTGGAATCCGAAAAATTCTCCATCACCTAACTAAAATCTCGAAGTAATCCATACTGAATTCCCGAAGGATTCCATGAATTCATGAAGTAATCCAAATTTCCGAAGCAAACCCCACTAGGAGACCCAACCTAATGGATTTCCGAAGTAATCCTAATTAAAATCCTGAAGGAAAATATACTGAAATCCCAAAGGTGTCCTCACTGGCTCCCAAAAGGAAATCAAATTCTCGCTGTTTCCCAAAACGAAATCAAATTCTCGATTCTAGAGGGAATCCCTACTGGATCCCAGAAGGAATCTCCTGATTTCCCAAAGGATTTTTTTCTGGATTCTCGCAAGAGTACCTACTGGATTCTTGGATATAATTCTGGATTCACGAAGGAATCCAGTAGTAGTATATTTAAAACCAAGAGTTTACTCACCACCGTTATTCGGTCCTATTTTCACGTTAGCTTTTTTGAACTGCATACAGTTTACGCATTTGTAAAATAAACCGATCTTCGTCGCAAGTCATCTTCGCTGTTGTTTGGATTTGTCTTCTTGAATGACTCTTTTTCCTGCTGCTGCATCTGTAATGGTAATTCTCGTGCAATTGCATCCCAGTATACGCATTTTCGTGTCCATCAGCTGCTTGTAAAAAATGTTGCCCTCTAGGTACGATAGCGACGAACACCAATTAGTATTTCCACCGTTGATAATGCGTTGATAAGGTATCCGGACACGCACTGTGGATGGCTTCGTTGCGTGCGTCATTTTCCATTGCAGAATTTCTGCATGAATCACGGCAGTGATTAAGGAAGTGGGAAAAATCAAAGCCTTCTTGTCGATAGCCCAAGGTTGACGCCTCAATGCAGCATATTTTCGGCAACACGACCATGATACAACACCAACGTTGCTGAAACATTGATATCAGATAAATAAACAAATTACAAATCAGAAATTTTTATCGGAAAAACGTTCTCCATGTTACTTACAGATTTAGTACCATAAACAAGTAGTTTCCGAGGTTTCCCTCGCTCGGAACCAGCTTAACTATCACTTTATGAGCGATGGCTGAAGTAAAATTTAGTTTTAGCCGTTTTAGCTCGCCACGCCACGACTGACTCATCAGAGAAACTCGCTGCGAAAAAAAGATGGCGATGGCGCCAAAGTTTTGACGGTTGAACTCGTTGAACCGCTTGGCCAGTATAAAAATGGTCTCAGTAAAAATGTACCGCTAAACACACACACATATAGACTTAAAACTGACATGGTTCGAATCTAAGATGGAAATGGACCTTGGCTAAGGTAGTTTGCGTCTTATCCAGGAAGATTCCTGTTCGCTTCTAGATATCCTTCAATGCGGGCAGTCATATACGGTACGGCGCGAACTGAGCAGCCTGTCAGAGCGACTTGTGAGTGGCTGAATGCGAAATTGAACTGTCGGTGTTGGAAGTGATTTTTCGGCTGCACCCAGTCGCACTCACCACGGCGGCGATGAAGGCGACTGCAGATTATACTGAGATCCATGTTTTTCACTGCATTGACTGTGAAATATTTCTACCCTGCGTAAAATACGCTGACTTGCACATTCAAGATTTTGAGAAAACATATTTTTCTAATACACATTGGCGTAAATAAGGGGGGGCGGGGGGTGCCTGGCCCCCTCCAGACCTACTTGTGCCCCCCCCCCCGAAAATTTTGAAAAGTAATTCCAACTTAGTCAGTTTTTATTTCATTTACATATTTCTTAATTTTGATTATGAATTCTATAAACATATTTTTTGTTGCGTTATCACATCTATGCAAATGGTCATAGTCATTCAGCAAAGCATCGAAATATTTAAGTTGGACCCCGGGAACATTTTCGATTTTTAAGCTAAAATCAATGCCGCTTCTAATTCAGTTGCTAGCTTAAAATAATAAATTTGTTCTGCATTCGTTTGACTAGTATCATGGTCGCAGAAAACATAAAAATATAATTGTATTAAGATATGAATATTTCTGTTCTATTAAACTACCATCCGCTTCAAAAAGACTGAAGCAACAACATCAAAATGAGCAGCACATGTACACAAATCCGGTCAATGAAATTTCGAACGATCATTCTTTCGAAAATCTTCGAGTTAATCAAAAGGTATGCCGCAAAACAGTTGATCAAATTCCTATAGAGCTTTTTGCTCTCGCTATATAATTCTGGCACAGAAAGATATAAAATTATAAAACTTAAGAATTTTTGTTACAATGACAGAAAATCAACAACGCATTCCATTGAAAGTATTAGAACAAAACTTAGGCAACCTTCGCACTCACAACAGAGATTGCATTAAAGAAATATTTTTATAATCCTCAAAAGAGCTAGTTCCACTTAATTTTGGCGATTTCATAAGTATCATCGGAAAACTCTTTTGTGCCTGCTTTAGTTAGAATTTGTTTTTAGGATAAAAAATAGATTTAGAAACCAGTTCGTATCAGAAAACATTTCTTTGCAGCACAATTCAGATCGATTTAGTTGCTTCTCAAGTTTCTTTGATTTTTGCAGAGAAATCTCTCACCTATTCAGAAAACCATAATGAAGCCTCTTCCTAACGTCAGTAACTACAAAAACCCTATGTTATTCTGGAATTTGATTTATGACTCATGGAATTTATGACTCATAAAAAACACTTTGATTCCAAATTTGTGTTCATCGGTACTTAACTATTTCAGCACATAGCATACATTTTGGAATTGCATGAATACTTATATTGATTATGACAAAATTTCGTGGAATTTATTCCACATCTAAAGAGTTTCAAAAATTTCAAGTTTCAAAAATTTCAAGTTTCAAAAAAATCGAGATCTTTATGCATTAAGTAATCATGGAAATGCTTGAAAACTTTCAGAAATATACTCATATCGAATTTCATTTATAGATAATTCGAAGAAGAATCTTAGATTACACACTTATCCACATTTAGTAACATGGAGAAGACAAGTTGACACAGACACAGCGTTTTGAAGCAATCACAGCATCATTGGAAATCAATTGTATTATTCGCGATTTTTTTAAGTTCTAGGACGAATGAGCGATAAACTTAGTCAAACAATTTCTATTGCAATCCATGCGCACAGTGCTTTAAATCGATTCAAAAGACATGTTGCTATAAGGCTGGGCAGTAGGGCAGTTCACATTTCAAAAATGTTCGAAAATTCCAACTCCCATATGTCTATTAGCATAATTTTGATAATATAGGAGCCCTGGCAAAATTTCAGGCAATTCGGTGGCCATTTAGGAGTGGCGCGAAGTCAATTTATGTTTATATGGAAATTTGTATGGGAAAAACTTAAAATTTATTCAAACTCCCCTTAAACTCTTAAATCGGGATAAATTCAAATAAACATCCCCAACCTCCATTTTTGGAATCTATTTGAGCTCAACCAGTGGGTAACTCATTAATTTTGATTTTTATTTCCACTGCCACTACGTTGAGGCTAATTACACCATTTTAGCCATTTATCTCATATTCACACAGTCAATAGAACCGTTCAAACCACTCATAACTAATGTGTTATCCGGAGGTCTTATTTAAATAGATTTCAAAAAGGGAGGTTGGGGATGTTTATTTGAATTCATCACGATTTGACAGTTGTAGGGATATTTGAATAAATTTTAAATTTTTCCCATACAAATTTCCATATAAACATAAATTGACTTCGCGCCACCCCTAAATGGCCACCGAATTGCCTGAAATTTTGTCAGGGCTCCTATATTATCAAAATGATGTTAATAGACATATGGGAGATTTTCCGAACATTTTTGAAATTTGAACTGCCGTGTGTTCCAAATTAAGATTTGTAGCGTGCTTCGAGTAAAGAATCATTGAAGGAATTATTTACCTACTTATAATATCTTGGGAAAAGTAAACGATTTATATTGTCATATCTCCATAAATAGGCCACAAATACGAAAGTGTTCCATGATAGTTATTGAATTGATGCTAAATAGATGTTTTTGCTTTCAGTTAGTTCAATAAAACATTACATCTTAGTCTTAGCCTGCTTCATCGGTGATCTTCTACAAGGAAACATTGACTGCCCTACGTTGCTCAGCTTGCTGGACATCAACACTCGCCGCCGTAATCTCCGATCGCACTCGTTCATCAATCTCCCTGCAGCCAGAACTAACTATGGACTACATGAGCCGGTCCGACGCATGTCCCGCTTATTCAATACGTGTTATTCTGTGTTTGATTTTAATGTGTCGCGAGAAACAAATAAGTGTAATTTTCAGTATATTTTTCGCTCTTGACTATAAGCTAACGTTTGTACGTAGTTAATGTATTTATTTTAAGATAGCGGTCATTGGGGTGTCTATTTCACCTGTTGACAATAAATAAATAATAATAGTGTTGTTGTAAATAATAATAGTCCACCCCTAGCAGCATAATTCAAACCGAAACTGCTACGACACATGTGTACTGTACAGGACCTCATTTTACGCTCGTATTGCTCATCCTGGAAGTGTTTTTTACGCTTGGTTTAGAAACCTCGCAGTTAATAACTGTAGAAGTGCTGAATAAATACTAAGCTGCGAGTAATGCTAGTAAGAAGAAGAAAAAGACTAGGAAGCTACTGAACCGATCAGCGCCAACATGTGAATCCAGAGGTTTTAGGGGCCGGAGAAGGTTCGTAGGATAGTTCAAGACCCCTCCTTTTTTGGAAAGGGAGGCTCCTATACAAATTGAGCACCAATTTCTTCTTAACTCAAAAGTTAATCAAGCGAATGGAGCCAAATCTTGCATGTGGAGGTTTTGGATGGGAAGATATGTATCTGTGGTAGTACAAAACCCCTCCCCTTTTGAAAAGGGTGTCTACCATTAGTTTCTGCAGCGTCTGTACGTAACCTCAATCTGGTGACAAATTAGTAGTACTTCTTGTTTGACTCAGGGGCAGCCAACCAATCACGAACTCGACCCTTGTCGGAGTCAGTGGAAAGTACTAATGAACTGTCATTCGACGAGGACTGAATTCTTTCGTGACCATTCGTCTAATGGTCCAATGTACCGAATGAACACAATGACGTTTGAGCGGTGCGCTGTTTACTAAAAATGAACACTTGAATGAACTCGATGAATGAAAAAGTATTCATTTTTTGTAAACAGCGGACCGCTCGAACGTCAATGATGAGAACACTTAATCTTTTTTCAAGACCCCCTAGATATTCAATACAACCGCACGACTTGAAAACTTTGCAATTAGGTTCTGCAGCGTCTGTATCTAACCTCAAACTGATGACTGATTAGTAGTACTTCGTGTTGAACTCGGGGGAAGCCAACCAATCACGAACTCGAACCTTGTCGGAGTCAGTGGAAAGTACTACTGAACTGTCAAAAAAATTCATTCAACGAGGACCGAATTCATTCGTGACGTCATGCTGCAGAACCTAATATGTGAGAACATGATTCTTTTGACAGAAGCTCCTTTCTTCTGATTAGAATATAACTAAAATGAGCCTCATGCCTTTCATAGAATGCCTTATGATTTCCATCAAATCAGCTTTGAATAAAATACTGAAAGGTGTCTTATGGTATTCACTACATGTACCGATAAACAACATATGTCCCATAATGAAATTTAAAGAGCTCAAGATGAAAAGCATAAGAGACTTATGTTTCGACAATTTTCATCAATCTAGTAGATTCATAATTTTTGCCTTATGTATTTCGTATGTTCATTTGCCTGAGTGTAGTAGATCCACAAATGAAAATATATGAAAAAATTGGAAGCTATTAAAAAAATTTGGCTTTAATATCTTGGCTAATAGATAAACTAATAAATTTGCTAACAAAAATGATATTGATGTCTTTTAACACTGTTCCTTTAGTGGCGGTAAAAAATAATTTTGGTTCCCATAGTGGTGCTATTCATTAATTTCTTATGAGACTCGCCACTATTGGTACAGTTGCACCATTATAGGTGCAAGGGAGTAAATTACATTAAGAAAAATAATTGTTTTCAATTGTTTTCCAAGCGAAATCTTTTGATATTTAAAGTACACCGCATCAACTGAAATCATCGTCAAGTGGATAATTATGATAAATCTCATTAAAATCCCAGTACCTCCACTAAGGGTACGGTTTCAGCAAAATTTTCATCTCCTTCATTTCATCCTTCATTTCGGTTATTTCGTTGCTTTCAGGGACTTCGTTCTTTTCCGACATATCAGCTGTGCATTTTTCTGTCTTCATTTTATCGCAAAATATCAAAATATCAAAATCATGGTTTGAACCAAATGGCAGGAATCAGAGGACTGCCGTTATCTGCAAAAGTGACGTATGCGCCATTTTACAACATACCTACATGTTTTCCATTTTTCTGTTAAAGAGTTCGATGAATACTAATCGTGAAAACCATTTTTGGAAAATGGCGTATACGTCACTTTTTCAGATTACGGCAGAACAAAGTTTATTTAATTCATTATAGAGGCATGTTACAGCTGCAAACTCTAGTTCATATGGAAGCTTGGTTCATTATCTTTCTAAAAACATCCTGGGTTCACATATTTATGCATAGTTTCATTGACTTAATAATTACATAACTTTGATTCGAACCATGGTTTGAACTACTGGCAGCAGCTCCTGAGTATAATACTAATTACATGCATGAAACGCTGAGCAGACCTATGGAAAAGCAAATTTATTTTACTATTTGTCTTATCGCATTAGATTAAACTCAAAACGTGTGGAAATCGTCTAAATTATCGATTTGAAAATTGCGATTTTTGCATTTCGCGTATACTAAGTATACGTAAAGGCTATAGGATCACTCCAAAACCGATTTTTTGATAGAAGGCTCGGAGATCCATAGTGTTATATACCAATTGACTTAGCTCGACGAATTGAGGTTGATAGTTAATATTTAATTTAATCTAAGCTCAGGGTCAATCCGGGAGTTATTGAATAACGGAACGAATTTCCCACGTTTATGCACCGATCAAACACTAATTCAATTCAAAAGATGGTGGAATAGGGATAATATGGTCTAAGAAAATAATAAATAATAAATAGTGAAATGCAATTTTATTCTAATTTAAACAATTCTAGGAATGGGAATGGGGAGAAGATATAACACACCTTTTTACTCGGGTAGCGGTCATCCGCGGCGTATGTAGTGCAGTGAGCAGACTCCAGTTGCGTAATTTCTGCTGGCATTCATCAGGGTGTTGAAGCGGAGTGGGGAGAAAAAACACGGTGACGTTCCTAAGCTCGTTAGTGGGTTGACAACTCATCGGATATTAAGCGTCCTGCAAGCGGGGGTAATCCCGTCGGACCTAATAGGTGCTCTCACCTCCAATACGGCCGTTGTCACGCTCTCACCACGTGTGATGCGATGATAATGAAAGGGAGTCGTCGATCACCAGCCTAGGACTCGCCACCACCCACAATCCGGTCGAAGTTGACGTCGCTCGCTCGATGAACAGGCCCCTCGTCCCGACGTTCGGTGGATGAATGGTTTGGTCGCCGAGATGGTATGGCGTCTCTCTATTGCTTCGGTAAGCTTCACTCGCTGCGTTCACCACCTACGCTCCGGTCGATGTACGCCTACGTGGCACAGTTGGCAGGCACTCGGTTCACTGCAGATACCAGGATGGTAGAATCGCGCACGGAATCTTCTACAACTTAGCACTCCGACTGGCTTATCGCTACGGCAAGATGCTGATTTTCTGTCACTGCAAAGTGGTAATTAATTTAATAAACGCGAACTGTGGTTTGAAACTTTAGCTTTTCTGTTACCGAATAAGCTCCTGAACCTGGTTTCAGGTGGTTTTTATATCCGCTGGACCGCAGTTTACAAAACCGCCATGGCATAATGCATATTGCTACCGACATGGTAGCATGGTAGCGGGTTACGGTCGTTGTTACAAACGTTCGTTTGTTGTCAGCGGTTGCTTGGTGTCAGGGGGTTGTAGTAAAGGGCATCTGACACCGAAGGAAAGGAACTAGGATGGGATAACAAAACTTTAAATATATAACATTACTATCTTAATCTATTTATTTAATTCTAGGACCATAAATTATGTATTTATATTTTTTTATGTACATTTTTTTATTGTTGATCGATGCTACGATAGGATTGTAACTGAGAGGTTACAAGGTGATGTCTGTATGTGTGTATGTATGTATGTGTGTGTGTACAAAATGTGAGACATACTTTTTTGTACTTAGCCATATCCGATTAACTTGCAACAGGTTGCATTCGACGCGGAATCCTTCCTAATTTTTCGCTATTGAAAATTGGTCCAATCGGCTATTGCGTTCCGGAGTTATTAAAAAACATTGATTTTTTCCCATTTTTCCCAAGGGTCCACCCTTGGAGAAAAAATTTCAAAATCGAAATTTTTTTTTCAAAAGCTGCTGCAATGCATTTAAATGAATGCAAATAAATTGAATTGAAATAACTGAATGTATCTCTCTAAAGTGCAATTTTGACCTCTCTTATGTGCTTTTTTTGTTACTTTTATGTGTCTTCTTGTTTTATAATACACGAGAAAGGCACCATCACCGCTAGGTGGATTATTCTGGTTTTTTTCAGAATGGAAATGTAAACAAAATGCTTCAGCTAGGCACATGCAGCGCTCCAAGAGGACAGTAGTAGAACATGACTGCATTTACAAGTTCAAACCATGATCTGTTTTTACCTGGTACAAATGTTGCTATTTTAACTATTTAAAACTGTTTCTCAAAAACAGTTGAAAATGGCTTTCTTTTGATATATTGTTCTCACTTCTGTGTCATGAAATGCGTCGATTGTGCTACTGGTGGGCGGATTTTAGCGCAAATTCAGAACATTTTAATTCGCTTTATTTGTTTACTTAAACAATATGTAGGCAAGTTTAAACGAACTTTATCACTTCCAGTATACCTATATATACCATTCCTACTGTTTTAGATTAATTTTCTGTTAATGAGATGGTAATTTCGACTGATTTCAAAATGGTTCAAACCATGATACGATTTTCACTAGTTCAAACCATTATTGAATACCCTACATATAAAAAAAAATATTGGAGTTTTTACAAGCGATTCCTTTATCCACAGTCAATCCGACACAAACTGCATGAAATATTTTACCGTCCTCACAAGATCTACCACAATTGACTGCAAGATCGTTGCATTTAATTATGTCCAGGCATCCATCACAAAAAGCTATTTCCATTTCGGAATATTGCAATCCCTGTCTAGTGAAATGCAGATTCGTCTAACGAAATATAGATAGCAAGCTCGTTAAGGACAAGCATCACGGAATCCAAATTTTGAATACTCGCTTTTTCAAAGTCACACCACTCAATACGCAAGCAAGGAACAACTGTCATTTTTATTATTTCACGCATGTTACAACGCAGCAAAGCTGAAACAATAAAAATTACGGTTGTGCGTTGCTTGCGTATTCAAAGTGTGTCCTTGAAAATGCGAGTACTTTGAAATTTAGATTCCGTAATGCTTGTCCTTAACAAGCGAAGATATGTATATAGGTAGGCCCGTCGCAGAAATGATCTCAGCATGCAAGGTCGAGATTGTTGTGGAAATTGTAATGATTTATTGTTTGACGGTTGATTGCTATATTGTTTCTCAACATCGGACATTGAAAGACAACAAGACAGGACACGACGAAAATTAAAATCAACCGATTTCAACGTGAAAACATTCGTTTTCAGCACAACGATAAAAATCTTTAGCTCTATATACAACTGCAACAACTTATAACTCAAGACAAAATTTTCAAAACGACTTATCTGCTTTTGTAAACAAAGATTCGAACGACGATTTGACAAATCTGAAAGCTTTCACGTATTAACACCATCAACAGGTAGCTGAAACCTTCATCTACCTATTGATGGTGTTATTTGCGGGAGAGCTATCAGATTCGTCAAATCGTTGTTTGAATCTTTGTTTACAAAAGCAGATAAGTCGTTTTTAAAATTTTGTCTTGAACTATCAAAACTTGTAACATATATTTTCTGTCCTGAGGTGATTATCATAATAAGGATGCGATAGTCGTTGGAAAAGCGGGGTGTGCTGTTTAGTTATCAGATCAACTCAGTGTAACTTCTGGTCCCCTCAACCAATTGCTACCAAATTTGGAATACATATTCTCTGTCCCAAGTAAACAATTATAGTAGGAAGGGTGTTCAGTGGAAAAGGGGATGTTTTTTTAGTTATTGGCCAACTCGGTGTTTCTTTTGAATTCTTTACCGATTTTCACCAATATTGGTACACATGTTCTCTATCCTAAGCTGACGATTATAGGTGGGGTGGGATCGTCAATGGGAAAAGGGGACGGTGTGTGGGTGGTGTAGAGGGCGAGTTTATGCATGAGTATGTTAAGGTCACTTCTGACGGAATCCAAGTTTCAAAGTGCTCGCGTTTTCGGGAGCACACCACTCGATTCAAAGGCGGCGCACAACTGTCATTTTTGTTGATTTAGCTTTGCTGCGTCGCAGCAGGCGTGAAATAATAAAAATGACAGTTGTGCGTTGTTTCCGTATCGAGTGGTGTGCCCCCGAAAACGCGAGCACTTTTAAACTTGGATTCCGTCAGGAGTGACCTTAAGCACAACAACGTTAGACATAATTTATGTTGGGCATAATGGACGTTAGGCATATTTAAAATTATCCATCCATTAGCTCATGCGGTTTTTTTTAGATTCTACAGTTCTCCCAATACCATTTGCCCGAATTCTTTAAAAATAGCAAATCCTCGCAAATAACATTATCCCAGAAATAACATTTCTCCATCTTTTCAACGTTTACGTATGCGATGTTTTCGGGATTTGGGCACGGAAAATCGAAAGCCCGGCCCTATTTAAAATGCACGGGGTCCAAAACCCGGCGTAAATTTTTCCAGAGGTGTATGGTAGCCTTTACTTCTTTCTTCATTTCCATTCTTCTATATGCTTTTGTTCTTCTTCCTGCTTTTTTCATCCTTCTTCCCCCTTCGTTATTCCTTCTTTCTTTTTTCTCCTTCTTTCATCTTCATTCTTCCTTCTTGCTTATTCCTTATTCTTTATTCCTTATTCTATCTTAATCTTCTTTATTACTTCTTTCTTCTTTTTTATTTTATTTTATTTTTATTTCTGGAGCAGGGAAAAGCCCATTTGAGTAGAGCTATTATTAAAAACACTTGTCCAAATGGGTGCTAAACCGCCTCTTCTTTTTATATAAACAAAACACAAATTTCCAAATTTCCAGATTTCCATAAAATTTGCTTAGTAAATTATCTTTCTTAGAACTGACTAACAACTTACTATCCAGCTAACACCTCACGATAACGATTCTTATTGGTGACACAGGACAAGTGGAAGTCAAGAACAGTGTTGTAAAATGTCATTTGCAGTCGTTTGTATAATTTATCCAGAACTTTTTTCAGAAATTAGCTATTGATTCTTGATGTATGACGAACTTATAGCGCTTAAATGTGCCAACAACTTTGTCTAACAAGACATTGCTGTAAATATGTAATCTGGGGCGTGGGAGGCAAAATGTCATTCAAATGACACGTGACATTTAGGAGAGTTTCCACTCTCCAGCCTTGAATGTTATATTTAGAGCAATGTACCCTTGAACAAAAATATAGCCCTACTCAAGCGTTATGAGTGCATCTAAAATTATGATGTGAATTTTACTTCTGAAGAAAGTTATGAACAAATTAGTCAAATGACATGCTGATGACATTTTACAAGCCTGGTCAAGAACATGATAACAGCAATTGAACACACGAGAACTGCGAAGTAAAAATTGAGAAGTGTGATGTGAGATAAGAAAACCGATAAATGAAAAAGGATATAATAATCTTCATTCCTTCTTTTTTCGTTTTCAATCTTTTGTATTATTTCGTGCTTCTTCCTATTTCGTTCAATCTTCTTTTTTCTTCCTTTTTTCCTTCTTCCTTGAATCTCCTTCTTCCATCTTTCTTTTTTCTTCTTCTATCTTCTTTATCCCTTATTCTTTATTTCTCATTTCTTTCTTTTTCTTCCTTCTTCCTTCTTTCTTATCTCTTTTATTTCCTTCTTTCATCTTCTTCTTTCTTCCTTCATCTTTCTTACTTCTTTCTTTCTCCTTTTTTTTTCTTTTTTCCATATTTTTTCTTCCTTCTTATTTTTTCTTTTTTTCGTCTTTCTTCTTTATTTTATCTTTTTTCTTCTTCCTGTATCCTTCTTCCCTCTTTCTTCCTTTTTCCTTCTTTTCTATTCCTTATTCTATTTTCCATTTTACTTCTTCCTTATTCCTTCTTCTTCATTCCTTCTTCTTTCTTCCTTCTTTCTTCTTCCTTCTTTCTTATTTCGTCTTCCTCTCTCTTACTTCCTTCTTCCATATCTTCCTTTTTCTTTCTTCCTTCTTCTTTCTTCCTGCTTCCTTCTTCCTTTCGCATTCTTCTCTCTCTTCTTCCTTCTCCCTCTCGCTCTATCTTCCTTACTGCTTTCTTCTACCTTCCCCCTCTTCCTTCTTCCTTCATCCTTCTTTCTCACCTGTCCTACGTCATTCCTCACCAATAACATCACTCAACATCATAGTTTCCCGAAGTAGTGGGTCGCAAACCCCAAGCCTTTGTAAATCTTATGGAAGAGGGTCGCGACCCCCCAACTTTGGGAAGCTATGCTCTACATATTTCTTTTTTTCTCACTTGTCACTCCTCACTTGTCACTACCCACTTCCCACTATATACTTCTTACTTATCGCTTCTCACTACTTACTTTGAACATCTCATTTCACACGTCTCACTAATCATTTCTCACTTTTACTTTCACTACTCCCTGTCACATTGAACATCTCACTTCCCACTTCACACACTTCAAAAAGAAACATATTTGACGGCATGACCCTAAACCAAATAGAATAGTTAACTATTTCTTTCGTTCTTCTATGCTTTGTATAGAATGTAATGAATAAATGTTTTACTTATTCCCATCTTCAACTTCTCCAAACAGTTCAGCCAGAGTCACAGCATCCATCAAAGAGTTAATTTGGAAATCTTTCCAATTCAAACGGTGCCATGGGACATCTGTCAGTTTGAAATGGCTTCTACATCTCGGATGAACATTTCTGCGAAGATAGACTTTACTGTTTGTTTTCTCTCAAATAAAAAAACAATGCTTTGGAGCCGGGTAAACGGATCAATCAGACCTCAGTTCAATCGCTTTGCTTTCCCCTTATCCGGTTTATTGATTGAGTGAGTTTGTTAAACAAACGGATTGATTGATATTTGCTCAGGACTTACTGGTATGTATGCACTGCGTTGTTTTTGTTCGGCATTTTCACAACCAAATTAGGAAAGGCAAACGGTTTTTTGTCGTTGCTATTGGAATGTATTGAGTATTTGATTAGGGAAATATTCCCAAAATATCAGTACGACTCTCGCACCCGTGTTGTGTATAAACACCCAGAATAATCCACCTAGCGGAGATGGTGCCTTTCTCGTGTATTATAAAATGTAGCAAGAAAAGCACATGAGAGAGGTCAACATTGCACTTTAGGGAGATAGATTCAGATATTTCCTACAATTCACATTTATTTACGATCATTTGAATGCATTGGATTTTTGGATTTTGAATTTTTTCCAAGGACCCTGAGAAAATGGGGAAAAAGTAATTTTTTTAAAAAACGCAATGACAATTAGGCCAATTTTCAATAGCGAAAATTAGGACAGATTCCGCGTTGTATGTTGCAAACAAATTGATAACGCTGTACACAAAAGTGTACTAACATTTTTGTACTCCTTACATACATACATACACATACAGACATCACCTCAATTCGTCGAGCTGAGTCGATTGGTTATAACACTATGGGTCTCAAGCCTTCTATCGAAAGTTCGGCTTTGGGTGATCTATTATAGCCTTCGTATACTTAGTATGAATACGCGAAAGGCAAAACGTTATTTTCTGATGGTGTTGTACCGGCTCCTCGATTAATTATCACATTTTGTCAAGTTTTCCATTTGACTTATTTATATTTTTCAAGTTCTTTAAGTATAAATCAGCTATCGCGAGGTAAAAATAACATGAGAACACCTTGCGACACCACATTTATCCTAGGAAGCATTGAATCCTGCCGTATGAACGGCAAAATTGCGTTTCTTTTTCAAACGAGCAACGTCCTTTCTGGGAATAATGGCTCGGCAAATTAATTATGATGCTCAATCCTCAGATTACCATAAACGCACAATTAATCATTCCACTTGCATCACCATAGACACCATCATTATCGCTCCCATTTTCCATGAACTGCATCGTTTTTTTTCATGTGGGTTATGGCTTTATTTCCTTGACGTAAGAACATTCAATTTGTTAGATACAATTTTCTACCCAGATGTTGTCACATAACTAAAGTTGGAAACATTTGTACTACCTCTAAATGCAATACTTTTAGCGTGAAACACATGAGCAAAGCTTGAATTACTGAATCCTTCGACGGTGTACCAGATACACAAGTTCAGGGTGATAAAATTTCCGCTATCTTATACAAAAATGTATAATTTATGCAATTCGATTTTTATATGCCAAAAACGGATCAATTATACTCTGGGCCGAACATATGCCACGGAACCCTGAACACTGCGTACAAATATTTATTTGCAGATAGACTGCATTTTCGTACTGTTTCCTTTATTGCCTTAAAGCTTCTTCCAACAAGGGCGGCTACCCGTGCAAGAGGGGTTGTTGTTTCTCCGACATCTAAATCGATAAACTCGATTTGTCAGCTCATAAATCATGCCGAATCTGATGTCACCCGACCGAGAAAACTCTGGCCTGGTTCAGAACCGGTGCGCGGTAGGCGTGTTCGTTGACTCATCTAAGCACTGCTCATTGCAATGGAGTTTTCATTGGTATTCACGCTTCATTTCGGCACCACCTTGAATAGAAAGAAAGGGGGTTGGTAATTTTATGTTTACAGTGTTATATTTATGATGGCAGATGTTCGTTTTATTTGATGTGTTTGAACATAAACCGCAAGTCATCATGTGCATGTCAATAAATTTTCCGAGAATTTGCCATTCCCACTCGTACATTTTGCTATCACCTGAGACAAGAATTTGGCACGAATGTGAATCAAGTAGGGAGCGTAAAACTGTTTGTCATAGCTAGAAGTGCCGCAGTAATTTGGAGCAGTCAAACAAATTAGATTTAAATGGTTGGCAAAATCAAACGAATGATAAACTAAATGGCAAGCTAAAGTAGACATTCGACAGAAATATCTCAGAGAATTGCGTGGGGCAGAAATCATTGATTTGGCAACGCTCAAATTAATCGTTCTCCTTCAACTCGAAGCCTTTGGTGGCATGTCTGAACTGGAAACAGAGCCCAGGGAAGAGAAGAGGCACTACTACGTTTATCCGTATTGTAATTTGGTTTCGATATGCTTTCATCATGTAATTTATAAATGTAATCTAAAAAACTTCTTTAGAAAAACATTTTTGTTAAGCCTCTTGACCTCAACAGTACTTGTTAGAAACAATAAAATAAAGCAGATGAGCAATAGGATAGATTTGTTTTTTTTTCTACAAAATATTATCATTTTATTGTTTTAATGACAAAATGGTCGCGACACTATGCAAGATTGTTTGTAATCCTGATTGCAATTGTTCCCAAATAGGATTTTTCCCCAGAGAATTTGTCGCTTGTCGCCGCATTTGTAAGCCCGAGGGTTGCTTGATACCGATGATAGCCAATGTCGGTCGTCGTATTTTTCTCGATAACGTCTTCTCTATCTTCTCCCTTGAGAAATCGCGTAGTCAAATTGGGGCTGCATTGCATAATAGGAACATATTGAGCATTGAGAAAAAACATCTGGACAGTTCAGACGAACGTAAATGGCTTCCGGAAAAAGAAACGACTTTGAATGGGGCAATAAACAGGGACTTTTGTACATTTGAATGAGGTCAACCGACAGTACGAAGAAAATAAAGCATCTATTTACATCGTAACGTTAATTTAGATTGAAGGAATCTCGGTTTGCCTTACATTAGCAATTCGTTTTGAGAAAATTATTAGCTCTTTTAGTGAAATGTCTTCACTTGTCATAGGACGAGTTTGGTGCTTCCATTGAATTCCACCACGTTGTAATCTTAACAGCTACGTGTTTCGACCTCAACTGTAAGGCCGTCTTCAGTATCTTATACTTGATTCGAGATTGAGTTTTAAACACTTACCCCAATAATCCACATCTTACAAAAATGTCAGTAATCCAATTTCGTGAAAATTGAGCATGAGAATGAGCAGGGTGACTGTACAATTCGTACTCCGTGATTGATTAAAACCTGTTAAATTGCACGGAACCAATTGAATGGAGCTTAGGATTTAGTTATCATTCTCAATGTATAAATTTCGTAAATTTATTGCATTTTACTAAGTCAATAACGGCGCCGGCCACGTCCTTACGGTTAGCAAGGAAAGGATGGATTATTAGTTCGACTATCGCTGTTACTAGAGACCGGTATACGGCCTTCTATATAAAGCTTACTGACTTCTTCTTAGGAAGTTTCTAAGCCTCTGGGAAGAATAATTCCAATTTGAAGGAGGTTTCCGAGCCTCATGGAAGCTTCAATCTCGCCTCTTGATAAAGGTCAATGGCCTCTTGAAGTCAGATTTCAGAGGCTTTTTAATAAAGTGGCTCAAAACCGGCCAAGGCTCTTGAAAGAAGAATTCGAGATGTGAAGGAGGCTTCAGCTTCTCGAAAGAGGCTTTTGGTCTTTGAAAGAGGCTACGGGTCTTTAAAGGCTTCAGGCCCTTAAAGAGGTTTCCAGGCCTCTTGAAGGTAGGCTTCTGGGCCTCTTGAAGGAGGCTTCCGGCCTTCTTGACGCCTGAAAGTCTCCTTTCAAGAGGCCGAGCTTCTTTCAAGTGTTGAGCCTCCTTCAGGCCAGGCTTTCAGGAGGCCATGCCTCCTTTCAAAGGCGGAAGCCTCCTTTCAAGGAGCGGAAGCCTCCTTTCAAGAGGCCGAAGCCCTCCTTTCAAGAGGCCGGAAGCCTCCTTTCAAGGGCCAGCCTCCTTTCAAGAGGCCCGGAAGCCTCCTTTCAAGAGGCCAGGCCTCCTTTCAAGAGGCCAGGAAGCCTCCTTTCAAGGCTGGAAGCCTCCTTCAGAGGCCAGAGCCTCCTTTCAAGAGGCCGGAAGCCTCCTTTCAAGAGCCCAGGAAGCCTCCTTTCAAGAGGCCCGGAAGCCTCCTTTCAAGGGCGGAAGCCTCCTTTCAAGAGGCCAGGCCTCCTTTCAAGGGCAGGCCTCCTTTCAAGGGCCAGGCCTCCTTTCAGAGCAGGCCTCGGCCAGAGCCTCCTTTCAAGAGGCCGGAAGCCTCCTTTCAAGAGGCCAGAAGCCTCCTTTCAAGGGCCCAGAGCCTCCTTTCAAGAGGCCCAGGCCTCCTTTCAAGAGGCCGGAAGCCTCCTTCAAGGGCCAGAGCCTCCTTTCAAGGGCCAGGCCTCCTTTCAAGAGGCCCAGAGCCTCCTTTCAAGAGGCCAGAAGCCTCCTTTCAAAGGGCAGAAGCCTCCTTTCAAGAGGCCCAGGAAGCCTCCTTTCAAGAGGCCAGAGCCTCCTTTCAAGAGGCCAGAGCCTCCTTTAAGCAGGCACCAGGCCCAGCCTCCTTTCAAAGGGCCAGGCCTCCTTTCAGAGGCCCGGCCTCCTTTCAAGAGGCCAGGAAGCCTCCTTTCAAGAGGCCAGGCTCCTCAAGAGGCCAGGCCTCCTTTCAAAGGCCCGAGCCTCCTTTCAAGAGGCCCGGAAGCCTCCTTTCAAGAGGCCCAGGAAGCCTCCTTTCAAGAGGCCGGAAGCCTCCTTTCAGAGGCCCAGGCCTCCTTTCAAGGGCCGAAGCCTCCTTTCAAGAGGCCCGGAAGCCTCCTCTTCAAGGGGCCCAGGCCTCCTTTCAAGAGGCCAGAGCCTCCTTCAAGAGGCCAGAGCCTCCTTCAAGGGCCGGAAGCCCTCCTTTCAAGGGCCCGAAGCCTCCTTTCAGAGGCCAGGCCTCCTTTCAAGGGCCGAGCCTCCTTTCAAGAGGCCAGAGCCTCCTTTAAGAGGCCAGGAAGCCTCCTTTCAAGAGGCCAGGCCTCCTTTCAAAGGGCCAGAAGCCTCCTTTCAAGAGGCCAGAGCCTCCTTTCAAGAGGCCCGGAAGCCTCCTCAAGGGCCAGAGCAGCCTCCTTTCAAGAGGCCCAGGAAGCCTCCTTTCAAGAGGCCAGAGCCTCCTTTCAAGAGGCCCAGGCCTCCTTTCAAGAGCCCGGAAGCCTCCTTCAAAGGCCGAGCCTCCTTTCAAGAGGCCCAGAGCCTCCTTTCAAGAGGCCCAGAGCCTCCTTTCCAAGAGGCGAAGCCTCCTTTCAAGGGCCCGGAAGCCTCCTTTCAAGAGGCCAGAGCCTCCTTTCAAGAGGCCAGGCCTCCTTTCAAGAGGCCGGAAGCCTCCTTTCAAGAGGGCCAGGAAGCCTCCTTTCAGAGGCCGAGCCTCCTTTCAGAGGCCGGAAGCCTCCTTTCAAGAGGCCCAGGAACTCCTTTCAAGAGGCAGGCCTCCTTTCAAGAGGCCAGAGCCTCCTTTCAAAGAGCCTCCTTTCAAAGGCCTCAGAGGCAAGCCTCCTCAAGAGCCCGGAGCCTCCTTTCAAGGGCCCAGAGCCTCCTCAGAGGCAGAGCCTCCTTTCAGGAGAGCCTCCTTTCAAGAGGCCCAGAGCCTCCTTTCAGAGGCCTGGAAGCCTCCTTTCAAGAGGCCCAGGCCTCCTTTCAAGGGACCGAGCCTCCTTCAAGGGCCAAGCCTCCTTTCAAGAGGGCCCAGGAAGCCTCCTTTCAAGGGCCAGAGCCTCCTTTCAAGAGGCCGGAAGCCTCCTTTCAAGGCAGAGCCTCCTCAAGGGCCGGAAGCCTCCTTTCAGAGGCCCAGGCCTCCTTTCAAGAGGCCCAAGGCCTCCTTTCAAGAGGCCCAGGCCTCCTTTCAAGAGGCGGAAGCCTCCTTTCAAAGGGCCAGAGCCTCCTTTCAAGGGCAGAGCCTCCTTCAAGGGCCCAGGCCTCCTTTCAAGAGGCCGAGAGCCTCCTTTCAAAGGCCAGGCCTCCTTTCAAGGGCTGAAGCCTCCATGAGGCCCGGAAGCCCCTTTCAAGAGGCCCGGAAGCCTCCTTTCAAGAGGCCAGAGCCTCTCTTTCAAGAGGCCAGAAGCCTCCCTTTCAAGAGGCCAGGAAGCCTCCTTTCAAGAGGCCCAGAAGCCTCCTTTCAAGAGCCAGAGCCTCCTTTCAAAGGGCGGAAGCCTCCTTTCAAGAGGCCCGAAGCCTCCTTTCAAGAGGCCGAAGCCTCCTTTCAAGAGGGCCTCTTTCAAGAGGCCAGGCCTCCTTTCAGAGGCCAGAAGCCTCCTTTCAGAGGCCTGAGCCTCCTTCAAGAGGCCAGAGCCTCCTTTCAAGGGCCCAGAGCCTCCTTTCAAGAGGCCCAGAAGCCTCCTTTCAAAGGCCCGGAAGCCTCCTTTCAAAAGGCCCAAGCCCTTTCAAGAGGCCCGGCAGCCTCTTCAAGAGGCCAGCTTCTCAAGAGGCCGGAAGCCTCCTTTCAAGAGGCCCGGAAGCCTCCTTTCAAGAGGCCAGAGCCTCCTTTCAAGAGGCAAGCCTCCTTCAAGAGGCCAGCCTCCTCAGAGGCCCAGAGCCTCCTTTCAAGAGGCCCGAAGCCTCCTTTCAAGAGGCCAGCCCTCTTTCAAGGCCTCCTTCAAGAGGCAGCCTCCTTTCAAGAGGCCCGAAGCCTCCTTTCAAGAGGCCAGCCTCTTCGGCCCGAAGCCTCCTTTCAAGAGGCCAAGCCTCCTTTCAAGGGCCCGGAAGCCTGCTTCAAGGGCCTGGAAGCCTCCTTTCAAGAGGCCGAAGCCACCTTCAAGAGGCCCGAAGCCTCCATTCAAGAGTTAGAGCTTTGCTCTTGAAGGCTCGGTCTCTTAAAGGAGTTTAAGTCTCCTTCCGAAGCCTCCTTTCAAGAGCCTGAAGCCTCCTTTCAAGAGGCCCAGAGCCTCCTTTCGAAAGGCCCAGCTCCTTTCAAGGCCTAAGCCTCCGGTAGATAAAAAAGATAAATTATTTCTACATTATTACCATTAACTCCTTCAATTGATTAATATCTCATGAGATGGATGGATTCGGTGCTGTACGGATTTTGGTCCACGGTATATTCATCTTGCACAATACCACGAAACATTTTATTCATTAGGCTGAGAGCCGTTCTTCGTTTTTCAGCTCCCGAGAAATGCGCTTGAAACAGTCACACAATTCTACATAACACGAAGAACGTTGGCACACTCCGGGCAGGATCGCCAAATGCGCAATTCAACATCGCTCTTAACAATCACCCACCATGTTTGCATTGCTTACACTCGCGACTCACTAGGATTGACTGATGCTGTAAAAGTGTATCTCGTATGGTGCTCTGTGATATGTCATCTGACTGAGGAACGAGGTATATTAGCTTCATATTTATAGGGCTGCCCTATGCCACACAAATAAGTTCCAATTAATTGGTCCAGCAAAGCTAAATACTTAGGACTTTTGCTATATCAAAAATAAACATTTAAAATCACATCGAAGGCATTCAAGGCAAATGTAACAAATATATTAAGTGTATCCAAATAAACAGAAAATCAAAACTTTGTCTTAAGAACACATTTTGATTCTCAAACTAATTTTAGATCAGCCATGTTGTATGCTAG